>NC_079190.1:164832885-165017885 GCF_029499605.1 Hyla sarda
CCTGTGCACAAAATTACTGTTATGTACTGTCAACATACTTAACATTAAAGTTTCTTCCATTTAAATTATACTATGGGTTTATGGATAGAAACTTGCCCATTTGTCCATTTTTGTGGCTCATTTTACTGCTTTCCCACAAGCTTCTCAAGGCCATTTCGAGACAGATCAGCTCATTAAGGTATTTGGTTGTATCTGCCTATAGAAGTCTATAGTAAAGAGAGGAGTGGCTTGATATAAAGGTGTGCCAGCAGTTTGTAGTGTTGTATCTCACTCTACTTCTGTATTCAAAGCTTAGTGCTCATTACTGCTCTATAATATCAGTTATGCTACTTTTCTCATTGGTTATTTAGTTATTTTTTAGCGTTTTTTTTTTTTTTTTTTTTTAAACAAAATTATAAAATAACTTACATATTTGATATCGCCGCATATGGAATTTTCGCAACTATTAAAATATCAAATAGCTGTTCCCAGACAGTGGACAGCATAAGCAAAAGATAAACCGAACGCCTGAATTTCTTATTTATATTTTTTTGGTCAAAATGTATATTAAAAAAAAAAATAAAAAAATAAAAAAAAAAAAGTGTTTCAAAAGTCCCAGCTATGCCAAAGTGGTACTAAAAACTATAGATCATGACCTAAAAGTGAGCCCTTATACAACACCATAATAGGTAGAAAAATATTCGGGTGAGAAAGGTTTGGAGGAGGGCCCAGTGTGCTCACATGACTTACGTGTGAGCCCGCCTCCAAGTACTCCAAGCTACGTTTGACTAACTATAGTCATGAACAATGCTGTATGGCCTCTTGTAGCTCTGAGGTTTATCTATGAATATCCCATAGATAACAGCATAAAGCACTTTTATTCATATCCTTGTAGAATTATGCCTTTATTGATTTCTAGCACCAGCCTGACACAGTGTATGCAAAACTCTGCCCCACCAATAGGTTTTAGCAGTACTTGAGAACACTACGTTTAAAGTGACCAGTAAAGAAAAATGAGCCACTGCTAAAAATAAGAGACAAAGGGGTCAAACCTTGTTTGCAGAGGCACACCTACCCCCTGCTTACGGAATATTTTAATGCTTCCAGCATTAAAATATCAACCAACTCTAGAGGATTTAGTGCTGTAAATAGCAAGTGTTACACAAGTATTTTTAATAAAACATTACTGTATTTAACTGAGGAATTTTCCTGTATTTTGACAATTTCCATATTTAAGTGAAGGTTACACTTTATTTACTGTATCGGTGCATCATCTGTATTATTAAATGGTTTACTAAGCAAGATATAGGATACAAACCATTTATAGATGCAATAATTGGAAGTCTCCATTAAAAAATGCCTGGCTTTTCAATAAAAAAGTGTTCAGATAAACTTTACATACTGTTTACAATCTTTGAGGCGGGCCAACCGGCTGGATTTCAATATTCATAAGCGCTTGTCACGTGCGTGCTCGTGCCTACTGAGCGTTTACGTGACCGGCGCTTATGAATATTTAAATCTAGCCCCAGGGCACGCCTCAAAGCGCAAGTCAGCGCTGGAAGTGGGGATCGGGGCTCCTGACTGCAGGTAGGTGTAGCAGTCCGAGACCCTGCATTATTCTTCTGTTCACCCGCACTATAACCCGGTTAGCCATACGCATACAATAGCTGTTGGCTGAATGCTCTTTTGGCAGACAGCTTGCCTCCCCTATACAGATGAATGCCTTGCTTAGCTAAGCGTTCTAAGGGAAGTTTGAAAATTCAGTTGAAATTCAACATGCCAGAACCTTCTATTCCCCCAAATTATCTGTAGTGGAAGTCTGGGTGGATTTAGCCAAGGCTGTAAGGGGCCTTTGCTATTGCCAAGTCCAGGAAGCTTAAAATCGTCATTAAATTGCTTTCCCTGACTTAAAGTTAAATGGCTACTCTGGTGAACTGAACTTGTCAGACACGTATCTACAGCATAGGGGATAAATGTCCTATCGCAGGGGGTTTGAACACTGGTCCCCCGCAATCTCCTGTACAAGGCCTTTCCTTGGCATGCTCCGCCCCCCCACCTTCGTCTACATGGGCAAGTGACAGCCTGCTAAGCCAATTACTGACTGAGGCGGGACGTCATTGCGGCCAGTGATTGGCTGAGCGGGCAGTTGATTGCCCACGTCCAGGAAGGCAGGGGCAGGAGCAGACCGAGGACTGGTTAGTTGGAAGGAGCCCCAGCAGTAGGACTCCCTGATATCAGACACTCATCCCCTGTGGATTGGGATAAATTCAATTCCCTGGAGTACCCCTTTAACCCTGTAGTCTAGAGAGTCTAATTCCAAATGATACAGAAACTGTATACAATGTATTCTACAAGTCTTCTGACCCTTTACTTTTTCCACATTTTATGTTGCTGCCTTGTGCTAAATTTAAAATGCTAAATTCAAGCTTTCCCCATCATCTACAGTCAATACATTTTTTATATTAATAATGTGAAAAAATAATTTTAGAATTATTTATAAATTTAGTTAAGGAAAATTGGAGATTTTCCTAGTCTAGATGACGGAAAATATAGATTTTAAAATCGACAGGAGGCGAACATTATGCTATTCTTCTTCTTCTTTACTGTCAAAACGTAGCAGCAAAGTACAATAAAGCTTTTTTTAAAGAAAAAACAGGTAATATGTAACTAGGTATTCAATGACAACCAATCGGCAACCAGCGCAGGTGATATAAGGTGCATGCAGGTAATGAACTTCCTTTTCTTTATGCGAAGAGTGGTATATAAACCATATAACTAAAAGGTATACAATAAGGAGATAAACTAAATATCGTGGAGTAAATCATGTAATAAATTAAATAGAATAGTTTGTAGGAAACAGTAGAAGTACAGTCTCTTCTTTATGGAAGAAGTAGTTGACAATGAAGAATCAGAAGTAGAATTCCGGTTCCTTGAAGATGAGAAGAAATAAACCTTCCAAAACAAAATTCCATCTGGGGTGAAGCATCAAACTGGAAGAAAGAAACATATGAGTAGTATAGGGTAGGGTTAATAGGGAGGGATAATATTCATCTCCTGTCGTTAATAAAATCTATATTTTCCGTCATCTAGACTAGGAAAATCTCCATTTTTATGGCACGACAGGAGGCTTCATTATGGAAGTTTAAAGCTAATATGCAATAAAATGTCTAAATAAATATAATGATATTAATAAAACAGCACTATAATATTTGAAATAAAATTATAGTATAGACATGGAAACTAGGTTCAGGTCTAAAGTAAAAAGTCTTAAAGGGGTACTCTGGTGTAAAAACTTTTTATTTTTAAATCAACTGGCTCCAGAAAGTTAAACTGACTTGTAAATTACTTCTATAAAAAAATCTTACTCCTTCCAGTACTTCTTAGCTGCTGAATACTACAGAGGAAATTCTTTTCTTTTTGGAACACAGAGCTCTCTGCTGACATCACAAGCACAGTGCTCTCTGCTGACATCTGTCCATTTTAGGAACGGAGTAGGAGAAAATATGCTGCTCTGGACAGTTCCTAAAATGGACAGAAATGTCAGCAGAGAGCACTGTGCTCGTGATTCAGCAGAGAGCACTGTGTTCCAAAAAGAAAATAATTTTCTCTGTAGTATTCAACAGCTAATATCATACGCACTGGAAGGATTGATTTTTTAATAGAAGTAATTTACAAATCTGTAATTTTCTGGCACCAGTTGGTTTAAAAAAAAAAAAAAAAAAAATTCCACCAGAGTACCCCTTTAACCCCTTAAGGACACATGACGTTCTCATACGTCTCCATTTCCGAGTCCTTAAGGACACATGACGTATGAGAACGTCATGCGCTTTCCCGGCCTCCCGCAGCCATGTGGAGCGGAGCCCGTGCCCGATGCCTGCTGAAATCGTTCAGCAGGCATCGCGACATATTGCCCAGGGGGGGGTCATGATGATCCCCCATGTCGGCGATGGCCGCAGATTGCTGTACAATTCAGGCCAGCGATCTGCGGCGGATTCCGGGTCAATCGGGTCTCCAGTCTCTGACGGCCCCGAACAGCCATAGCCAGCAGGGAAGAGGTGGCACTGGTGCCACCTCACGATCGCCCTGATTCATCGGCCGGTTTACCGGCCGACCAATCAGGGCACCTGCTGCGGGTGTCACTCCCACAACCCGCTCTGCCCCTCTTCCGGAGGACGTGAGCGGGTGCGGGACGTGGACCCCGGCAGCTGGGGACCCCCATCCCCGGTGTTGTGATCGGGGCCCCAGGAGCGGCGGCGGCGACGAGGGACTGACCTGCAGCGGCGGTGTGGATCAGCAGTTGGACGTGAGTGACAGCCTCCTGCTGTTGCTTAGCAACAGCTCCCAGCATGCAAAAAGGGCATGCTGGGAGCAGTAGTTATGCAACAGCAGGAGGCAGACCACCACAACTCCCAGCATTCCCTTATGGGCATGCTGGGACTTATAGTTTTGCAACAGCTGGAGGCACATTTTTTTCTATGGAAAAGTGTACCTTCAGCTGTTGTATAACTACAACTCCCAGCTTGCACAATCAGCTAAAGTGTATGCTGGGAGTTGTAGTCGTGCATCTGCTGGTTGCATAACTACAACTTCCAGCATGCCCGTTGGCTGTCGGTGACTGCTGAGAGTTGTAGTTTTGCAACAGCTGAAGGCACACTGGTTGTGAAACACGGAGTTAAGTAGCAAACCAGTGTGTCTCCAGCTGTTGCATAACTACAATCCCCAGCATCCCCAGCCAAAGTAGTATGCCTCCAGCTGTTGCAAAACTACAATTCCCAGCATGCACTGATAGACCGTACATGCTAGGAGTTGTAGTTTTGCAACAGCTGCATGTTCCCCCCCCAATGTGAATGTACAGGGTACACACATGGGCGGAGGTTTACAGTAAGTATCCGGCTGCAAGTTTGAGCTGCGGCAAATTTTCTGCCGCAGCTCAAACTACCAGCGAGAAACTACTGTGAACCCCTGCCCGTGTGACTGTACCCTAAAATCACTACACACACAAAATAAAAGAAAAAGTAAAAAACACTACATATACACATACCCCTACACAGCCCCCCTCCCCAATAAAAATGAATAACGTCTGGTACGCCACTGTTTCCAAAACGGAGCCTCCAGCTGTTGCAAAACAACTACTCCCAGTATTGCCAGACAGCCACTGACTGTCCAGGCATGCTGGGAGTTTTACAACAGCTGGAGGCACCCTGTTTGGGAATCCCTGGCATTGAATACCCTTATGTCCATCCCTAATGTAGGCCTCAAATGCGCATGGCGCTCTCACTTTGGAGCCCTGTCGTATTTCAAGGCAACAGTTTAGGGTCACATATGGGGTATCACTGTACTCGGGAGAAATTGTGTTAGAAATTTTGGGGGGTATTTTCTGCTATTACCCTTTTTAAAAAATGTAAAATTTTTGGGAATCCAAGCATTTTAGGTAAAAAAAAAATTTTTTTTTACATATGCAAAAGTCGTGAAACACCTGTGGGGTGTTTTTTTTTTTTTTTGTTTTTTTTTTTTTTTTTTTGCTGTTCTGGCACCATAGGGGCTTCCTAAATGCAGCATGCCCCCAGAGCAAAATTTGCTTTCAAAAAGCCAAATGTGACTCCTTCTCTTCTGAGACCTGTAGTGCACCAGCAGAGCACTTTTCACCCCCATATGGGGTGTTTTCTGAATCGGGAGAAATTGGGCTTCAAATTTTGGGGGGTATTTTCTGCTATTACCCTTTTTAAAAATGTAAAATTTTTGGGAAACCAAGCATTTTAGGTAAAATTATTATTTTTTTTTTACATATGCAAAAGTCGTGAATCACCTGTGGGGTATTTAGGTTCACTTTACCCCTTGTTATGTTCCCCGAGGGGTCTAGTTTCCAAAATGGTATGCCATGTGTTTTTTTTTTTTTTTGCTGTTCTGGCACCATAGGGGCTTCCTAAAGGTGACATGCCCCCCAAAAACCATTTGTCGCTCCTTCCCTTCTGAGCCCTCTACTGCGCCCGCCGAACAATTAACATAGACATATGAGGTATGTGCTTACTCGAGAGAAATTGGGTTTCTAATACAAGTAAAAATGTTCTCTTTTTTATCCCTTGCAAAAATTCAAAAATTGGGTCTACAAGAACATGCGAGTGTAAAAAATGAAGATTTAGAATTTTCTCCTTCACTTTGCTGCTATTCCTGTGAAACACCTAAAGATTTAAAACACTTACTGAATGTCATTTTGAATACTTTGGGGGGTGCAGTTTTTATAATGGGGTAATTTGTGGGGTATTTCTAATATGAAGACCCTTCAAATCCACTTCAAAACTGAACTGGTCTCTGAAAAATAGCGAGTTTGGAAAATTTTGTGAAAAATTGCTGCTGAACTTTGAAGCCCTCTGGTGTCTTCCAAAAGTAAAAACTCATAAATTTTATGATGCAAACATAAAGTAGACATATTGTATTTGTGAATAAAAATAAAATGTATTTAGAATATCCAGCAGAGAGCTTCAAAGTTAGAAAAAAGCTAAATTTAAAATTTTTTCATCAAATTTTGGAATTTTTCACAAAGAAAGGATGCAATGTACCACAAAATTAAAAAAATTACCACTATGTTAAAGTAGAATATGTCACGAAAAAACATTCTCGGAATCAGAATGATAAGTAAAAGCATTCCAGAGTTATTAATGTTTAAAGTGACAGTGGTCAGATGTTCAAAAAACACTCTGATCCTAAGGTGTAAAATGGCTGGCTCCTTAAGGGGTTAAAGGTGGATTCTGAAGACCATTCTGCAGCCTTTAAAATATTTGCCAAAGATCCTCCTGATTGACACAATTTAGTGGACATTGCTCCTCTAGAGAGCTCCAAAAAGAGAAACATCAATTCCAGCCAAAGACATGGTTTGTTTTATCCATCTGGCTAAAGTAGGGGAGGAAACTGACCGAAAAGGTTTACAAAAAGAAATGAGTAATTGGGTAGAATTTGTGTCTCTCAACGATGCAGTCTTGGATTCGTAAGATTTAATACAATGAACTACACAAAGATTAGGATTAAGAGGGAAAGCAGGATAAAAACAGAAATAAGATTGGTTTTGGTCCTTCTGCAGATAGAATAACGTACTCCGTTAGGAGAGAACCGTCTACAAGAGATGTCAAGAGCTCTGACATCCGATACTCTTTTTTTAATAGAAATGAGACATAGTAAAACAGTGATCTTAAAAGATAAAAACTTGAGTGAAAGAAGATAATTATCGCCCCAAGAATCAAGAAGATTAAGAATCTTAGAAACGTCCTAAGTAGAATGGTATTAAGGTAACGGAGGGCGTCTAAATTTAATGCCTTTCAATAATTAGCAAATTAAAGGAAGTTTACCGATTGACATAGAATGAATGGGCGCATGATAAAAAGAAATCGCGGAACGATAAACATTAGTGGTCCGATATGCTTTTCCGGCTTCAAAAGAATGTGTTATGAAATTTAGAACCTGGGTTAAAGGTGCATGAACGGGATCCAAATTCCGTTGTGAGCACCAATCAGACCAAACTTTCCAGGCTGATCTGTAAGCAGATCTGGTACCTTGAGCCCAAGCGTCTGGGAGAAGATCTCTAGCTAAAATGAACCTGGCTACAAGAGTTAAGAGTTCTGACATGACCAAGGGATGTGGGTTCCCTGAAGGGTCTTGTAGAATCAAAGGATGAGATGGAAGTATCCTGGGGTAGTTTCTAATCATTCCCAATATTTGGGGAAACCAAGATTGAGTTAGCCACCACGGGGTTATGATTACTAAAGTCGATTTCTGAGATCGGACTAATTGGAGTACTGTCGAAATCAGAGCGAAAGGAGGAAATGTGTAAAGAGTTTCCGGTAGCCATAGTTGCAGAAGAGCATCTATGCCTTATGCCTCCGGATCTGGACACGAACTGAAAAATCGTGGAGTTTGGCGATTTAGTCTTGAGACAAAGAGATCTAGATGTAATGGACCCCAAAGGGAGTTTATATATTGGAAGAGATTGGAGTCTGGTTTCCAGTCGCTGGAATCTACTAAGAAACGAGAGTACCAGTCTGCAACAATATTGGAGAGACCGAGCAGATATTCTGCTTTCAAAACAATATTCTTGTGTAAACGAAAATGGCAAAATTCTTTGGCAATATTGGCCAAGGTTTCTGATTTGGTCCCACCCAAGCGGTTGATGTATTGCACCTCTGATATGTTGTCCATTCGTAATAGAATACAACAGTATTTGATGGCAAAAAATCCAGCTAGGAGTTCTAAACAATTTATATGAAGAAGAGATTCTTCTGTTGACCATTTGCCTCCTGTAGAGAAGGAACCGCATCTTGCTCCCCAACCGTTGCGGCTGGCGTCGGATTCTATTACCAAATCCGGAACGGAATTGAAAATATTTTTTCACTTCCAAGATTGGATATGTTCTAGCCACCATAAGAGTGCTTCTTGGGTTGGGTTATGCGGACAAAATAACCCTAACCTCGGAAACCAATCTCTCAGATTTAGACGACGTAAGGCCCTGTAATTAAGCGGGGCTGGGAAGATGACCTGAATAGATGAAGAGAGAAGTCCCACAATCCGAGTGATGGCTCGAAGGGATATCAATTGTTTGTTCAATACAATTTGAGTCTCCCTTCGTATTGTCTTCAATCTCCTGGAAGGAAGACTTAGAATCGCATTCTGAGTGTTGATCAGAAAACCAAGAAATTCTATTTCTTGTGAGGGAGATGGAATGGATTTTTCTGTGTTGACGATAAACCCCAGATTGGAAAGGAGAGATATGGTCCGTTGAATGTGGAGATGTATGAGGGGTAATGTTTGAGCCAAAGTAAGGATATCGTCCAATAGGGCTGCACAATATATTGCAAAAGCAATCGAATCACGATTTTTGCTTTTTGCGATACGGCCCCCCGGGAAAACATGCGATTATCTGCTCGGGTTGGCTCTCGTGGTGGAAGGCGGCCAGAGCATGTAAAAACGAATTTAAATACTAAAAGTCATTGTTTTTCTAGCAGGGTGCCTCTAGTTGTTGCAAAACTACAACTCTTAGCATGCCCGGACCAGCAAAAGCTGTCTGGGTATGCTGGGAGTAGTAGTTTCACAGCAGCTGGAGGCACCCTGCTAGAAAAACACTGAGCTAAGGGCGCAGCGAGAAAAAAAAACCTTCACATGTCCCGGTCCCTGCAGATTCGTCTCCGTGTGCTCCGAAGTGTCCTCTCTTAGTACAGTAGGACCTTTCCCATTTTCAGCCAATCACTGGCCGCAGTGGTGTCACGTGTCAAGCCAGTGATTAGCTGATGGGGAAAGGTCTTGTACTGCAGTAATACACTAGGTTTCCCGGGTCCCGCGGAAGATTTGAAATCCGCCCGGGAAACCCAGTGTATTGCTGCAGCACAAGAATACAAAAAAGTGACGGGGGGGGGGGGGGGAGAATGTGACCAGGGGGGAGAGGGGGGGAAATGTGACCAGGGGGGAGAATGTGACAAGGGGGGGGGATGTGACGGGGGTGTGACAAGGGGGATGAGAATGTGACAAAGGGAGGGTGTGACAAGGGGGGGGTGACGAGGGAGGAGAATGTGACAAGGGAGGAGAATGTGAAATAGGCGGTGGGCATAAAATGGGTAGGTAGATGTGAAATGGAGGTGATTGGACATGAAATGGGGGGGGATTTCACCATTTTTTTTTTTTTTTTATTTTTTTTTTTATTACATCGCAATCGCAATATTTAGGCCCAAAATCACAATTGCACATTTTTCCCATATCGTGCAGCCCCATCGTCCAAATTTATGATTTATCGGACGCCCCTGGCTCTCAAAATCGATAGTACTGGTTTTAGCAGTTTTGTAAAGCACCATGGTGCTGATGAAATGCCGAATGGTAGCCTGGTAAACTGCCATTTTTGTTCCTTCCAAATGTATTGGAGGTAAGGTTGAGAATTTTTATGCAGGGGAACCGTGAGGTAAGCATCCTTGAGGTCTAATTTGGCCAACCAATCGTTGGAGGAGATCTCTTGAATGCCTTCCATTTTGAAATGGCGGTAATATACAAGATGTTTAAAATCTTCAAATTTATGACAGGACGGAAACCTCCGTCTTTCTTTTTTACCAAAAATAGATTGCTCACATAACCTGGAGTATGTAGAGGAACTTGGGCAATCGCTCCTTTGGAATGTAGGTCTTTCTTCTTTGTCTATGAGATCCTGATCTAATTTTACAAAGATTATTGGTTGGGGTAATTGATGTTGAATTGTTGGATGGACAAAATCTATTTGAAATCCCAAAGCTGTGTTTAAAACCCAGGCATCTGAAGTAATCATAGCTCAAGTGGGGAAAAAATTAGATATTCTACCTCCTAGTGGTATATGGGAAGAAGATGGAGGATACAAGCTCACCTGTCGGAGGCCTGGATCTTGGGAATCCGCGGTGGGTGTCCTCTTGCCCACCAAGGTCTTCCTCTTTTAGCGAAGAAGGGTTGGGGTTGGAAAATTTTGGAGGGTATGAAAAATCTGTCAGCCCGGGGAGGGGGGGGGGGGGTGGGGGGGGGGTGCACGGGAGCAATGTCCATCTTGGGATGGGTGGCTAAGAAGTCTGCCACGTCTCTTCCCAGCCTTGCCAAAAACACTTGGCTGAAAAACTTTACTCAGAGAGGATTGTGCCTTATCCAAGGAGGAAAATAAGCTGACATATTTATTTGTTTCCTTGATGAAGGAGTCTCCAAATAGGAGTCCTTCAATGTGGGTGTCAGTCAGTATTGGCCAAATAGATCAATTGTGGATCCAATTTTAAGAGAATTGATCTTTCTTTCGGTACAAATGGTGGAGTTTATGCCACCGAACATACAAATGGCTCTTGGAGCCCAACCTCTTAAAATGAAGAGGTCAATAGGGGTATTTGAAGCCATGGCTTCTTCGGAAAGGTCCAAAATTCTGGTCAGTGGACCTAACAGGTCTAAAAATCTATCCTGGATGCTCTTAAAAGACCTATCAACAGCCTTTTGGGGCTTATTCCCAAATTTATTTAAGAATTTCACCAGAGTTTGGTCCACTTCTGGTGTATTAGCAAGTTTGTGAGGCAGAGTCTGTCTGTGACATTCTGCACGAAGCTTGCTTCTACTTGCCTTATCTAGAGGCTTTTTAAGCCATAGACTTAGATATTTGGAGATCTGTGGGTATGGAACCCATTCTCCCGATCTGGGATGTTTGATGCTGCCCGGATCAAAGAACTGTCCAGGAAAATTGATTTCTGATCCTCAGGATCGATAAACATGTCCTCATATTCAGAACTATCATCTGTTGTAGTATAGTCCATCTCCTCAGAAGAGGATTGGTTGGGGAATTCAACAAATGAGTCAGGTTTAGACTTGTGTAAGACTCTTGAAGACCGTTTCTTTTTAATCTCCTCATGGGCGGAGGGTAAAGGATGCACCTGAGAGGCATCTGTAATTTTGCAACAGACAGGACAAGTTCGGCTACTGCGGGGTATCTTGAGAGACCACAATGGACTAGCAAGAACAGGTGAAGGAGAAAGGCTTCTAGTGATAGGTGGTGCTCTGGCTGAATGAAACAAGTTCGGCAACTCACCAATCTTCTTAGTTTCTTTATTGAATACTTACATTAGGTGTACAGGAGAGGGACAGTGTATGGGGGGTACAGCAGGCAACGGTAGCCATTTTGCACGGATTGGGCCAGATGAAGCACGAAGCACTAAGTGAAGCACATAAGTGCGAAACGGCTACCATTGCCTGCTGTACCCCCCCCCCCCATACACTGTCCCTCTCATGTACACCTAATGTGAGTATTCAATAAAGAAACTAAGAAGATTGGTTAGTTGACGACTTTTTTCTACTTGGATTGCATCTATAATTTTGCTTTTTGTAAAAGCCATGGAAATATCCAGATCCGTCACTTTTTTAGGTTCCTTTTGGGGGAGGTGAAGGAACTGTAATATGATGCTTTTTGTGGCAGTTCTTCCCTGATTTTTTCCACCCAACTGCTAATTTAGTAACAGACTCCTGTGGAGACCAGAATTGGTCAGATGGTGTAGAGAGTCTATTTTTTGGTGAAATAGGAGGATTAGATTTTTTCATGGCTAAGGCAACTGATTTTGCAATAACTTCAGGTATGGCTGACATAGCAGAGTGTACCGCAGATTGTACGGATTTGGTGACAGACTGGTCCACCATATTTTGTATGGCAGCTTCATCAAATATCTCAAAATGTTGAGAATCATTTGGAACATTGGTCTCCTCGTTCGCGATGTTAAATATGTAAATAGGCAAATGATTGTAAATATATAGGAAATATTTATTAAAATAGGAATAGTATGAATAATAGAACAGTCTTTAGTGTTTAGGTGGTGGTATTAGGTTAAGGTAAGGAAAATCACTGTAAAAGGAAAACATTTTAAAATATGTTAGATAAATACTACTACAGACCACTAGATGGCGATGTAGGATAAGAAATGAATCACTTCACCTAGAAACGCGTAACACAGTTGAGTATACCACTCTGACTAATGTGCAGTTCTCTGTGAGTTGTCCGGACTGCCTGACCGGAATCCTGTGAGGCGATTGAAAAAGCATACTGAATGGCTGATTGCCAGCTGCGCGTGTGATATCGCGAGAACAAGCAGCAGTCTAGTGTAGGAATGCGATGGGAAAGTAAAAACTGCCGGTGATGTTGCAGTGAGTATAGAGGGCCATGGCACCGTGAAACTAAGAATACATGCGAAAATATAACGCAAAAGTGAATGAAAGGGGGTATTGGTTGAAAAGGGGGGGGGAGGGGAATAAAAATATGAGACTAAAAAGTCATAGGAGGTAATAGATTGAAAAAATAAATTGGGAAAATAATAGAGGAATAAAGAATATATAGTGTATATGTATGTATATACAGAAATAGCAAAATATTAAATGACAGAGAAACAAAATAGTACTTATCCTTGATGCAGAGGATCAAAGAAGAGGAAGTTCATTACCTGCATGCACCTTATATCACTTGTGCTGGTTGCTGATTGGTTGTCATTGCATACCTATTTACATATTACCTGTTTTTTCTTTTAGAAAAGCTTTATTGTACTTTGCTGCTATGTTTTGACAGTAAAGAAGAATAGCATAATCAAAGTCTCCTGTCGTGCCATAAAATATAAGATTTCACTTGGACATAAATTTTCAAGAAATTTTGCTCTGGGTGCCTCCCATTTCTCTTAATCCTTAAATGTTTGTACACCTTGATCGGAGTCACCTGTGGTAAATTTAGATGACTGGACATGATTTGGGAAGACACAGCCCTGTCTATATAAGGTCTCACAGCTCTCAAAATGTATGTCAGAGCAAAATCAATGAGTAAGAAAGAACTACCTGTAGAGACAAGACTGTGTGGACGCGCAGATCTGAACAAGGGGACAAAAAACATTTCTGCTGGACTGCTAGTTCCCAAGAGCAAAAATGGAAGCTGTGTATGAAGTGTGAACTGAGCTTTAACCTCTTGGAGATGCAGGGCGTATGCATACGCCCTGCATACTTAAGGACTCAGGGCGTACCTGTACGCCCTGGTCCAGTTAAACGGGTTTAAACCGTCCTCACCGGCAGAGAACGGGTTAAACTTGGTGGGTCCCGGTAGCTACGTTCAGCCAGGACCCAAGGCTCATGCCGGGCATGGCCGATCAGGCCGCTACCCAGCATTAACCCTTTTGACGCCGCGATCAAAGTTGATTTGCGGTGTCTAAAGTAAAAGTAAAAGAATCCCGGCAGCTCAGCTGAGCTGATCAGGACTATCGCAACAAAATCGCCATGTCCCGATCAGCTTATCAGACGACTGGAAGGTCCTCACCTGCCTCTCCGTTGTCCGATCAGCGATCTACTGCTCCATGCCTTTGCAGTTACACTGATCAGTGCTTTGCAATGGCATAACACTGATCAGCGTATTAGCTCCCTACTAAAAGTTTAAATCACCCCCCTTTTCTCATATTTTAAATAAAATAATGTAATAAAGAATAAATATAATCATATGTGGTACCGCCGTGTGCGTAAATGTCCGAACTATTAAAATGTTAGGTTAGCTAAACCACAGCCAGCGAAGTCCAAAATTGTGCATTTTTGGTCACTTCATATACAATAAAATTATTAATAAAAAAGCGATCAAAAAGTCCCATCAAAACAAAAATGGTACCGATAAAAACTACAGATAACGGCGCGAAAAATGAGCCCTCCTACCGCCCCGTAGACAAAAATAAAATAAAAAGTTATAGGGGTCAGAAGATGCCAATTTTAAACATACTAATTTTGGTGCATGTAGTTTTATAATTTTATTTTTTATACAGTTTTAAAATAAAACCTATATATAAATTGGGCATCCTTGTAAACGTATGGACCCACAGAATAAAGGTAAAATTTAATTTTTACCAAAAAGGGAACTGCGTAGAAACAGGAGCTCCCAAAAGTTACAAAATGGCGTTTCTTTTTTTATTTCACCCCACAAAATTTTTTTTTTTGGGTTCCCACAGGTTATATTATAAAATAAGTGTCATTACAAAGTACAATTGGTGACGCAAAAAACAAGCCCTTAAATTGAAAGTGTTATGATTTTTAGAATGGAAGGAAGAAAAAACGAAAATGCAAAAACGAATCCTTGAGGTGAAAATAGGCTGAGTCTGCAGCAAAAAGACAATAAAAGACAACTTATCCCCACAGGATAGGGGATAAGCGCCTGATCGTGGTGGGGTCTGAGATCTCCTGCACGGGGCCACGTGTGGGAGATCGTGCGCGGGGGGGGGGGGGGGGGGATGATGATGCTTGGGAGATCTTGATTTTGGTTTGATAGCCTATCCTCAGGACACTTCATTGTCCTGTCTCCTTTCCCATCTTACCCAGCATGCCTAGAGGCTAGGCTCTAGTCTCTGCTCGGAGATCCTCCCAGTTCACCCCCTTTACATTACGTACATTCACCTCTACAAACGGACCTCTCTGTCTGGCTACTCATACATACTCTTCCCTAGTAGCCCAGAGGCTAGGACTGTTGCTTTACAGCACTGGTGTTCAGGTGTAAGTGCCCATATTCTATTTAATGCAGAGGTAAACAAACATAATCTGGGGTATAATTTGCGAGATATCTTAGCACTGGAGGGGTCCATTAAAACAAAAATAGGCTCTGATTCATGGACAGAATCCCTATACATCTATGGCCCTATACATCTATGGCCATATACATCCATGGCCTTAGTTTATGTAACAAAAACCTGGAGACCGATCCACTTTATGCATAGGTTAGCCCCATTTCATGCTGTAAACTGCAGAAATTGACAGCTGGTAGGCCCAAAAAACTAATTCTACTGGTGTCTTGTGGCCATTTTGTAAACTTTCAATATTGTTTCCACGCTGGGGTGCCCAGGTTGTGGTGCTGAGTGGCAGCATTGCATGTCTTCTCCTACCCCTGCCTTGACTGACTTAAAGCTCACTTATAAACGGTTTATGACAAATAGTTGTACAATTTTGTGCTTGGTCCTGCACCTTTTTAGGTTCATAATTTATAATTGGGGACATCAATAGCATGGATCATTGACCAGCAATATGGTCCTGTTTGCCAGTTTTCGATCTAGTTGTACTTTTACTTTAACTGCTAGAACTTTTTATTAATTAATTACATTTTTTTACACAGTTGGTGTGTATAATAACAAATATCAAGTGCCTTTGCAGAGTCCTAAAATTCTATATTCAGATTTGCCCCTCTTTTCTGTGACCTACTTCAATCACATTCACAGCCCCCTCATATATTTTTTTTCTACAATAGATGTTAGGCAAACAGCTATAGATGACTGGGAGAGGTATTCCCATCACCATTCACCTGCAACCTCTGCACCCCTGTAGCTATGCCCTCCTTCTGATTTTTATAGTTTAGTAGTGGGTGTACTTAAAAAAACAGGAATCCTTTAGATGGGATACACTCTTAAAAATCTTCAACCAATAACTGACATGTACAGTCATCTTGACTGCTCAAAAATACGAGGTTTCTTATTTTACCTTAAAAAAAAAAAAAAGTCAAAGCGAGACCCAAAAATGAAAGCAGGTGTACTTTTTGTTCAATAAATTACTGCCCATGAAGGTAATATTGGTGGGGGGTCCAGCAGCTAGAACGAGTGTGTCCTGACCTAGTCTTGAGTGACCGAGGTGAGGCCACCATGTTTTTCAGACCAGTGGAGGTTCTAGCCACTTTATCCCCACCGTTCTGACTTTGACTTTTGTTACTCCAGAATAAAGTTAAAATCAGATGAACATTAAAGTATTAAGACCAGCAGATCTTACACCACAACAAAGCTGACTAAGCAGTAAGGTTTTTTTCCTTTCCTTGAAGAGTGCATGTATTCTTACGGTATGTTGTTCTAACTCCCAGGGGCAGTCTGCAGCAAAACGACAAGGAAAATTTAAAAAGGTACTGATGTTAGTTACTATAACTTTATAATGTGCATATACTGTTAACCTGGATCTGTCACTGAAACACAGACAGTAGATGTGGAGCATCTATGCATCATCCTTCAATATTCTGTGGTGTGATTTAAAGATAACTTGGTTCTCATATGATCTAATATTCCAGTTTCATGGCAATCACAATAAGTTTAGCTGGTATTGAGGTGTACTGTATAAGCTAGCCAGCAATACTGTTTTCGTGAGAGATTCACTTAATGACTTTGTATGTTTTTGGGCATTGATCTTTTTGTGTGCAATTCTTTTTCTGCACTGCAAAAGGTATGCTTTTCCTTTTAAAGTGTTAATAGTATATTAGAGTTCTTGGCAAGACTTGAGATCCGGATCAAGCTGGCCATACCCTTCTTATCTTGCTTTAAAGGGTTACTCCACTGGCCAGCATTCGGAAGTAATTGTTCTGAAAGCTGATGCCAGAAAGTTAAACAGATTTGTATATTACTTCTATAAAAAATCTTAATCCTTCCAGTACTTATTAGCAGCAGAGGAAATTATTTTTGGATTTCTTTTGTCATGACCACAGTGCTCTGCTGACACCTCTGTCCATGTCAGGAACTGTCCAGAGTAGGAGCAAATCCCTATAGCAAACATATGCTGCTCTGGACAGTTCCTAAAATGGACAGAGGTGTTAGCACTGAGGTCTAATATGTACTGGAAGGATTAAGAATCTTTAGTAGAAGTAATTTACAAATCTGTTTAACTTTCTGTCACCAGTTGATCTAAAAAAAATAAAATAAAAAATTTCCACCAGAAAACACCCTTTAAGGGTTTCTATTCTAGAATAGGGTTACAGGGTTCCCCCATGCCGTGCTGTTGAGGCAGCTGGGCCCACCTTTTTTTTTTTTTTTTTTAACCAGGAGCAGACAAACTTCCGCTCCTAGTAGTGTAACCCCCTGGCATCTTAAGGATTGACACCCTGGTGATACCAAGTGCAAACAGGTTTCAGTGCCTACACAAGTGAATGGGTACCTACACTATCGATAATACATTGCACTACTGTAGCGCAACCCCCCCCCCCCCACACAACTGCCTAAAGAGAGAATAAGTTATGGGTCTTGGAATGTGGTGACACAATTTTTTAGATGTTTCTGTTGTGCTAAAGTAGTAAAACCTTTAAAATATTTGGTATGACTATAATCTTGCTGACCCTGATAGTAAAGTTATAGGTTAATTTGTCATTCCCTCCACCAGTGCAGAGTACAAGCTCAGCTTTTGCATACATTTTTTCCACAAAGTATGAGCAACATTTATATTGCCCCCAATATGTTATTTTTAACCACATGGTGAACAGCATATCTTTAGAACACAGAAGTAGTCAATGACATGTCAAAAAGCTTTTTGTGAGTCTGTCCATTTAACATAAAAGCTTGAGTGTTTAATCAACTTTTTTAGACCATATTTTTGGGGAAAGAATTGATAAATTCCCCTCCCCCCCAAAATTTATAAAATAGGTCATTTTCTTTCCCTTTAAGTTGATGGGTAATACATGAGAAGATCTCAAATTTAAAAACTTTGCAGAACAGTTTTGTTTTCCTTTTTTTTTGCTGCTTCTGTTTGTATCTTATTGGTGGAACCATGCGATCAGGTTGTGTTGCAATTGAACATTTATCACTGTACTAATGGTGCGTTTCAGCATCAATGCTGTTGATTCATCGATGGGCTGCGCATTCTTTTGTGTGCATCTATGTACAGATCCTGACTACTTTGTCATTATTTCTGATGAACTGCATGCGGTAGAGGCACTATTCAAACTATTGCCACGCCCCCTCCCATAGACTTGCAACTAGGGGTGTGGCATGATGTCACAAGGGGGGTGTCGCCGTTACTTCACGATCCCCCGCTGGCCGCTCCAAGCAATCGGAACAAAATGTTCCAAACGCTTGGGCACCGGAGCACCCCTTTAAAACCTAGTAACACTAGTCACATGACACTGGGGAGGCAAAAGGCTAATAGAGCCTAATTTGGACATTTCCACTTAGGGGTGTACTCCCTTTTCTTTCCAAGGTTTAGACATTAAAGGAGTACTCCGGGATAAGAAAACTTATCCCCTATCCTAAGGATAGGGGATAAGTTTCAGATCGCAGGGGGTCCGACCGCTGTGGCCCCTCCTGCGATCTCCCGTACGGGGCCCCGACAGTCAGCTGCCAGGGGCTGTGTCCGACCACCGCATGACGCGGCAGCCGACACGCCCCCTCAATACATCTCTATGGGAGAGCCGGAGCGCTGCAATCAGCAGCCTCCGCCTCTGCCATAGAAATGTATTGAAGGGGCGTGTGGGACGACTCATCATGTGGTGGTCGAAATGAGCTATTTCGGCAAAGAGCCGAGAGTCCCGTACAGGAGATCACGGGGGGCCTCAGCAGTCGTACCCCCTGCGATCTGAAACTCATCCCCTATCCTTAGGATAGGGGATACGTTTTCTTATCCTGGAGTACTCCTTTAATGGCTGTGTGTTGTTTTGAGGGCACAGTAACATTAAATTCTGTTATACAAGCTGTGCACTCACTACTTTACATTGTAGCAGAGTTTCATTTCTTCAGTTCTTCAGTGTTGTCACATAAAAAGATATAATAAAATATTTACAAAAATGTTATTCCCATATTAATACTTTTTTTATGCATCTTTAAATAACCTTGAAATAAGTAGCAAATGTTGTCCTTTTCAGGATGTGGTTTCAGTTCATTATCATTTGATACCATCTTCAAATAAACCAAAGAATGGAAATAAGGATAAGGAAAAAGAAGCAGAGAAAGAAAAGGATGTCAAGGAGGAGTTCACAGAAGCTCTACGAGATTTGAAGATACAGTGGATGGCAAAGTGAGTTAATACAGATTGAAAGGCAGGGGGCACATTATGAATTAACCTATGAATAACAATGTTAGGGTGTCATACTTCCAGAGCCTGAAAATCTGCCTTGGTCATTTTGATAGGTTTTGGGCCTGTGTCTTGATTATGCACAAGAAAAAGGTATATCTATGATCCAAATTAAATTTTAATAAAAATATGTGCAAAGAAAAAAAAACATTTAAGATATTAAAAAGGCATAAATACTGAAAGTGCTACTACAGAGATACAACTCTGTGACAGCAGAGATAATTGATGAAGGTCCATAGAAACCAAAGGTAAGTATAATGAAGAGCATAAAGGTCTTTGCATACACAACTGCCTATCCCTGAAGTTATGGCAGAAAAATAAAGCCCACATGCTCTAGAAACTAACACAGCATAAAACAGGGGTCTCAAACTCTCGGCCCGCGGAACGTTTGTGGGCCACACCAGGGATGTGAGATTTGTATTGCCCGACGCCCAGGACATGCAGTTCTGGGCGCCGGGCAGGTAACTTCTTCAGGCATTTAGCCCTGCTTCAGGCAACCTAATGTGGGGAAGCCTGCTACCACCTAATGTGGGGAAGCCTGCTACCACCTAATGTGGGGAAGCCTGCTACCACCTAATGTGGGGAAGCCTGCTACCACCTAATGTGGGGAAGCCTGCTACCACCTAATGTGGGGAAGCCTGCTACCACCTAATGTGGGGAAGCCTGCTACCACCTAATGTGGGGGAGCCTGCTACCACCTAATGTGGGGGAGCCTGCTACCACCTAATGTGGGGAGCCTGCTACTGCCTACCTAATGTGGGGAGCCTGCTACTGCCTACCTAATGTGGGGAAACTGCTACTGCCTACCTAATGTGGGGAAACTGCTACTGCCTACCTAATGTGGGGAACCTCCAGAAGTAACACCCCCATCATCCGTCAGCTCATGCTATTACCACACGGGGGAATGGGGGGGTTGCTGGTGGATGATGGGGGTGTTGCTGGTGGATGATGAGGGGCGCATGATGGGGTCATTATATGTGAGGGGAGCTGCTACCTCCAGTGGCCCCCGGATAATTTGAGTTTGAGACCCCTGGCATAGAAGTTACCTAATGAAATGAACAGATGACAAATATCAAAGTAACAATTACCAAGTGGAATGAAGTAATGTGGGGGACCTTCACTACCCAACGTTTCTTGCTACCTAATGTTTCGCGCTCACTGGCTTCGTCCTTAGTTTTACATTCAAAATAAAGACATCTACACAGCCCAATAGCAGCTGAGATTACAGGTAATCTTGTGCATCCAGTCTTGATCTTGGTCATGTTTTTTTTTTTTTTTTTTTTTTTTTTTTTTTTTTGCAGTTTATACATATGGACGTCTGTTTGAATTTATAGCAGGAACAGTATTTTTTTCACTTCCTACTTGACTCTTGATTCTGAGCCTGTTAGATTTGACATATAGAATTCTGCAGCATTCTTTGCTATTCTTCCTCTTGAGACGATAACATGATAGTATCCCAGAAGTCAGTGGGATCCATCAGGCACCATTGTTATCAATCATGTGACCAATCTACGAAAGCCATTGTGAGGTCCATTGTAAAATAAATTATAATAGTGTGAACAGTGCATTAGTGCTAACATTCATAGTTTCTAAAAAAAATTACTTCTGGAACATTCGACTTGTATGGTTTTATACCTTTTCCATATATGTATGCTTACTGTGGTAGGTTTTTTTTGGGGTCTTGAGGTTTAGTAACTTTCCTGTGATTATTGCAGACTTGAAAGCAATGAGCTCTTCAACGAACTAAAAGAATCATTTCCCAATCATCTTCCCTTGTATGTGGCTAGACTTCATCAGTTGGATTCTGAAAAGGTAAGGTGCATTTGGTAGGATCTAAACAACATTGGATCCGTAAAAATGACAAGTTGGTTCTGCCCAAATTCAGTAAGATTCAGACTTCACTGTATGACTACACTGCTCAGAGGGAGCAAATATGACCATACAAAATGTGAAAATGAATGTAGTACCTGGTTCTAGTTGTAGCAAATGATTAATATCCACCATTTACAGGCATTTTCTATTGTCAAGGATGGTTGTGGAAGAGGCCTTAAAATGTGCGTGGGTGCTGCTATATAATGCACACCAGACAATATGTTGGTATAAAATTCTTTCTCAGCAGAGTGCCCAAGTGTTAACAGAGAGGTTCTGCCTTTATTTTAAGGAAGCACATTAGTTTTTACATTTGACAAAAGAGGGAGGTTAGTTATGACGTCAATCATCATGTTACATTTTGATTGGTTAGTTGAGCTTATCTCTGTATATATTAGCATATTTAAGCATTTATTTCTTTCTTGGCCAAAGTTCACTTATGCGGCTCTTTTCACTCTGAGACTGGAAAAACTCAGATCTTTGTCCTTCCATACAATCCGTATCTGTTTTAAATGTTTTGTCTTCTGACGTCTCATCTTGGGCCTCCTGGCGTCATTCAAAGGTCTCAATCTTAGTTGCAAGCAAATAGCTGGATATAGAGGTTAAGAGTAGATAACTAATATCTTTTTCCAGCATTATAAATGGCATATAAATATCTAAGTATTAATATATATTGATCGTCAGTCAGAATCATTTTGATCACCTTGTTACTATGACATGTTGCCTGGAACTTTTTCACATCGAGAGCAAATGGGAGATGGATATGGGGCTACTGTTGGCCCCACAGCAGAATTATATATTGGAGATCACTCCTAGGCTATCATTGTGTGAGCATAAAGGCTCTCACCTGTTTATTGTAGTTTACAAAACCCTCAGATTGTTTTGTAGCGTGGTACTTTGTTTAAGAATTTTCAAAAAAAAATTATTTTTTTTTGATCAGTCAGGGTCTCTGTGCTGAGATCAGTTGTATAGCGCCTATAAAAGCCAGGGGGTGGAATTTAGTTTGTGTTATGTGCGGGAAAGAGCCTGGACTGTGTCCCTGCAATCTGTGGTCCTGTCTACATCCTCTAGAGGGTTCATATAGAAAAAGTTATTTCTCTGTTCGGCTCCATTGGGGGGGACACAGAAACCGTGGGTATATGCTGCTGCCACTAGGAGACTGACACTAGGCAACAAGAAAAGTCTGCCCCTCCTAGCAGGATATAACCGCCCACAGGCACCCTAGCTAATCCGTTTTCGCTTAGATTCAGTAGGAGGCAGACACAGGTCTGGAGCTCTCCAGACCTGGTCTTCTTTTTTTATATTATAGTTAGGGCCTGTTTTAGGTTCTTTTCTCCTTTTTAAAGCGAGTAAAAAAAGCGAGTAAAACCAGCATAAGCTAAGGTTTACATAGTACTTCATCACCCGAGGTGAATGAGAGCCCAACAGTGTAAGCCCACTATATAAGTAATGGAGTGAGAGCAGGATAGGCCATTCTAATATGCTAGGGATGAGACCATGTTCAGGAACCACGAGTGGTGAGTCAGGGGTTTCCCATGAGAGGACAGTGTGGACTAGAGAGCCAGCTTCCCAGCGTTTACAAAAAGGAGTTGTATTGGGAATGAATATAGGCGTATGACCTCTCATAACTACAGGTGAGGTTCACTATATTGATAAGTTCCAATAGACTTGGAATCTCTGGTGTCTGCCATTTGCTAGTGATGAGGAGTTTAGTAGACATCAGAATATGGGCGACTGGTGAGCCATAGGTAGGTGGTCAATATTGAGAAGTAGGATTGCCAGGCTGTAGGGTAAAATCAGTACATAGGAGTCTACATAGAAGCAATTGTATCCTGTTCCACAACGGGTATAGCTTGGGGCAGCTCCACAATGTGTGCAAGAGGGTTCCCTTCTGACCACAGTTCCGCCAACTGAGAGCGGAACACTCAGGGTTCCACCTCAAGATAGATTTAACAATCGCCTCCCTATGATTAGTAGATCTCAATAATTTACAGGAATTGCTCAGAGCCTGGAGCCACTGGGTGGTGTTAAAGGATTCTCCAAGATCCCTTTCCCATTTTTTCCATATAGGAAAGTTTTGTAGGTTCTGTTCTGTCACTCAATAAATTGTAAAACTGGGTGATCCCTTTTTTATTGGTCGAAGGCCTTTGAAAAAAGGGCAGAATACGGGAGGGTACCAGGATATTGCGGTAAAAAGCAGGGGTCAAGAGACTCCTAATCTGGAGTTTTTTATAAAAGTCAGCCTGGGGGAGCCCATATTTCCCTTTAGTATATAAAAAGTGCACGATACCTTAGTTATCTAGGAGGTCACCCACAATAGTAATACCTTTCTGTTGCCAGGAGTGTAGATTCGGGTCAGGGATATAGTGGGAGAAAACGTCTAGAGGAACTCCCCTCAACGGAAAAACTCTCTTCTGTAACGGTTGCCTTAAAAGATATGCCCATACTTTATCTGAAATATTGATGGCCGATAAGTGAGAAGGGTCTGGGAGAGTAGGGTTACTCGCTGCTATCAGTAATCAAGATCTAAGAGACAGGGCTAGAGCTGGCTTCCTCTATACCTATCCAGTGCTCCGCTGTCCCTTTTTTAAATACCTTTTTTATTCTAAATGTATACATCCATTCATCATTGACCACTGCGTGTGTATGGAATACTGGTATTAATGGTGGTACTGCGTATGAGTTCATGAATCATATTCATCAGCTTGAAATATCCATTTACAATGCATTTGGAAATCTTACGGACCCTTTAATTTTTTCACATTTTGTTATGTTGCAGCCTTTTGCTAATATAAAAATTATCAAGTTTTCTCCCTATTCTACAATCAATACCCCATAATTAGAAAGTAAAGATAGACTTTTTATTTTTATTTTGCAAATGTATTAAAAATTTTAAAATATTTGACATAGACATAAGTATTAAGACCCTTTACTGTGACACTTGAAGTTTAGCTCTGGGGCCTCGTTTTCTTTAGGCAGCTTTGAGATGTTTCTACACCGTGATATCAGTCACCTGTGGTAAAGTCCGTTCATTTGACATGATTTGGGAAGACACACCCCTGTCTATATATAGTCATACAGTTAACAATGCGCGTAAGAGCTAAAACCAAGTCATGAGGTTGAAAGGGCTACCTGCAGAGCTCAGAGATTGGATGATATGAATGCACAGATGTAGAGAGGGGTACAAACAATCTTTTGCTGCACTGAAAGTACCTGTGAGCACAGTGGTCTCTATAATTCTTAAATTGAAGTTTAGAACAACTAGGACTTTTAGAGCTGGCAACCGCTAACAGATTTGTAACATTATGTTTTCACTTTGTAATTCTGGGTATTGAGTGCAGACTGATGGGAGGAAAACTTGATATTTTTGATTTATCTTCGCATAAGGCCACAACATAACACAATGTGACAAAAGGGTCTCAAAACTTTCCCAATGCACTGTATATTTTGGTTTGCATTATTTCGATGTACTTCCATGATGCAGTAGTACTTGGATGCTTATAAGTTCACAGCTTGTCAGAGTTGTTATAAAGCTCAGAACCAATCAGAATCTTTTGTCTACAACAATTGCCAAAAAATTTTCCTTTTTCTAAATTTTAGCATTTTATATTCCTAATATTTTTTTTAATTTTTCGTCTATTCCAGGAACGCATCAAACTTATCAATGAAATAATTTCATCTGCTGATGAGGTCATCTCTAGAATCGACCAGACTGCTCTTGCTTTTTACTTTGCCATGAAGACGGATTCAAGACCAGATGCAGCCACTATAAAAAAGTACCTAACCAGTAAATATTTTGTTTTATTGACCTTCTTGTGCCATCGTTATGCCAAAAATATTGTGTTAAAGGATCAGTATTTGTAGTCCCAAGACTTTGTTTCTTTTGTATTAAGTTTGTGAGCAGTTTGTACTGTGAACTTGTTTTATTGTACATCATACTGTAAAAACAGGCAGGAAATAGTTCTTAATGCCAGCGATCATACCAATACCTTTTATTGCACCCTCATTCCCAGTCAGAGGAATTAACATTGTTGTTTGGTGGGATTTGTTTTTACCACTGCAGCAAGATGTGTTTTAAATTAAATAAAATCTAAGCATTTATGTGGGGAAAAACCCCATCAAATACCATATACAATATTATACTAATAAAAATGATTTTACCATTGCTGTAGATGCCAAATGATCAAATATTGTGGTTTTATGTTTTAATTTGGTCATTGTCTTACCTCAATGCTGCCATCCCCAATTCCCCATTCTTAAAGCATACCCGTCAGATCCAACAAATTATTTTTTTTTTTACTGTATCACTCGGTACCTAATCCTGACCATGTACATCTAATTTGTATGTGTCTAGCACCTTTATTTTTTTTATTACACTTTTAATTAAGCTCACTAGTCTGAATTCCTCCCAAAGGGAGGGGGCGTGGCCTCACTGTGCAAGTCTCCGCCCCCTTCCTCAGTATGCTATCTGCTCATATCTCCCCTAGCATTAGCAATACTACAACTCCCAGCTTGTCCTCACTGACAGTAGCGGGACACAAGATGACAGTGGGAGGATTTTTCCTCCAGCTGTGATCCCTGCGCTCACAGCTGTCAATCAAGGAAGTGTGTCCATGACATAGGTGATGACGCATGGACACAGCAGGACTAGTATGTGTCCAAGCAGGCAGGGGGGCAGTTGTTTGACTGGCTTTTGCAGTATGAAATACTGAAAATTTTCTAATGAAAGCAATTGCAAAACCTATTGGTTATACATGCTTTACAACATATCAAAAGTTTTTATCTGACAGTTCCCATTTAAAGGGCCAGCACTTTATTATGTAATTAGAGAGGAAGTGCTTAACTTTTCCTAATTGTATATATATTTAAGAAAGTTTTTAAGTCTATTAATTGATGAGGTTTTTCAGAATCTGATAGGTCTTTCCCTACACAACTGTAGAGCAGCAAAATGCCCGTTTTAGCTTTTTATATTTGTTAGATATATTTAATAAATCTATTTATTTTAAGGTTTTTTTTCATTGCACATTATCTCTTTTGGGATTTTTTTTTTACTTTTAGTAATTTTCAGATGCAGAATATGCAATAAAATCCAGCAACATATTACAGTACTGTGCAAGTAAATGGGGTTTACATAAACTGCATTCAGACATTCTGCAACATTCAACACCATTTTTGCAGGTTTCTCCAATGAATATAATTTTTAAAGCCAAATTGACTGCCCCAGTTTACCATTTACCTCTCATTTTATTGAGAATGCATTTTAAGTTACAATCCTGTTTATTATGCAATTTTATTTTCCAGTGACATGGACAAGCAGAAAAATACCCTTATTGATGCCATGTGTAGAAAAGGGGTTGCCTTAGCGGATAAAGTGCTCCACCAACAGTCTAAGGAGGGTGCTGCTTCATCTGATTCTGATGGAAGGGAAGAGGATCTTGAAGTAGCTTTAGAAGCCTTAAATGAAACATACTGGGAAGTGACTAAATGGGCTGATGTATATGACTCAAAGGTAATGATGGTGAATGTAACTTGTGGACAGGTTCTCTCGGCCTCATTCTGCAGTTTGGACTGCCCCTCTCTCTGTCTGTCAGTCTGGGAATCATATGTTAATGTAGAAATAATCTACATAAAGTCATGTAACATTGTAGGCACATTGCTTTACTTGTACTGACAGTAATAGGTCTCTTCTTCTAAGTTGTCTGTGAATATGACTTATGTGTGAGGAAGAGATAATGGTGGCGATTTCTCAAAACCTGTGCAGAAGAGTGGTGCAGTTGCTCATAACAACCAGATTGCTTCATTAATTTTTAACGAGACCTCTGAAAAATAAAAGAAGCAATCAGATTGGTTGCCATGGGCAACTGCACCACTTTTCCTTTACACAGGTTTTGAAATCTCCCCCTAGGTGCTTTTGCACAAGCTAAATGATGAGTGACATTCTTCTTGCTTCACGATTATCAAAAGCAAACAATGGACATGATATGATTTTTGCAGCAGATTTGAATGGTTTTAGTAACAGATCCTTTTTTCATATCTGTCCCTTTCTCACTCCCTGTTTCACATTGCAACCTTGGCAAGGATTGCCCCACCTAACATTTCCTGTAAGATGGCCACATTTTATAATTATGTGGACTATTTAAAGATTTTTTTTTTAAATCAACTGGTGCCAGAAAGTTAAACAGATTTGTAAATTACTTCTATTAAAAAATCTTAATCCTTCCTGTACTTATTAGCTGCTGAATACTACAGCGGAAATTATTTTCTTTTTGAAACACAGAGCTGTCTGCTGACATCATGACCACAGTGCTCTCTGCTGACATCTCTGTCCATTTTAGGAACTGTCCAAAACAGCATATTGTTGCTATGGGGATTTCCTTTTACTCCTAACAGTTCCTAAAATGAACAGAGATGTCAGCAGAGAGCACTGTGCTCATGATGTCTGCAGCCAGCTCGGTGTTTCAAACTGAAAAGAATTTCCACTGTAGTATTCAGCAGCTAATAAGTACAGGAAGGATTAAGATTTTTTTAATAGAAGTAATTTACAAATCTGTTTAACTTTCTGGCACAAGTTGATTTAAAAAATAAATAAATACATTTTTCACCGGAGTACCCCTATAATGCTCTTCTAATCTGATACAGAGCAAAAAACAAGAAATGTAGATGTAGTAAAGTTAAAATCTTTACGTGCTGAGGAATAGTAACCTGCTACCCTTTATTGTATGTATATTGGTGCTACTGGCTTGTGGGACTGAAGGCATTTCTTCAGTCAGAGAAATGAGTAAAAACGTGGAATAATTTATTTGTATTATTAGCTTTGTTACTTTGTCTTAAGGCAGACTCTTTTTGGCTGATCAGAATTTATTTTACATTCTTTGCTGACTTTACATCTCTCTATGTAATAAGGGTCTTTGACGGACAAATGGTAAAGGTTTTGGTTAGCATGTATAAGCCATCGATCATGCAGCCCTGCCTACACAAGTCTTTATGAGCACTGATCCAGTTAATCGGAGCTAGCATTGGGCAGTAACCTGCTCTTATATTACCTCCATTACATAAAGACTAATGTTTCTGCAGCGACAGCCATGACACTGGTTTACTAACTCTACCTGACCTCTTAACCTTTGTCTTTGTGCTCTGTGATTCCATGGAACTTTACTGTTTTCAAAGTAACAAATGTTTTGTATTTTCTCTGTTGAAGGTGTTACCATTTGTCTATAAACATAACTTGGCAAATAAATTATATGGCCGAGGCATAAAGTCAGCTACAAAGCTTGTAGAGGAGAAGCCAACAAAGGAGAACTGGAAAAACTGTGTCCAGGTGAGTTAAATCTACATACCGTATATACTCGAGTATAAGCCGAGTTTTTCAGCACGATTTTTCGTGCTGAAAACACCCCCCTCGGCTTATACTCGAGTGAACTCTCCGCCCTCAGTGGTCTTAAACCTGCGGACCTCCAGATGTTTCATAACTACAACTCCCAGCAAGCCCGGACAGCCATCGGCTGTCCGGGCATGCTGGGAGTTGTAGTTTTGAAACATCTTGAGGTCCGCAGGTTGAAGACCACTGCAGCCTTCGTCATTATCCAGACCCCCCTTTAGTTTTGTACTCCCCTCCGTTCGGCGGGACGTTAGGGTGAGCTGGTCCTGGCCATCTGTGCTGCAGGGATCGTCCGGTGGGGAGGGATAGTCGTTCCGGGCTGTCCATCTTCACCGGGGGGGGGGGTCCTCTTCTCCGCGCTTCGGGCCCGGCCCCAGAATTCTGACGTTGCCTTGATGACGACGCACAGGGACGTTCATGAGCTGATGACAGGTGGTGATGATGAAGGGGGTTGTGGGAAGATGGGAGGGGTATGATGACAGGCGGTGATGATGAAGGGGGGTTGTGGGATGATGACAGACGGTGATGATTAAAGGGGGATGATGACAGGAGGGGGGGGGGTGTGGGATGATGAAGGGGGGTGTGTAGGATGATGACGGGGGGGATGATGACGGGGGGGATGATGAAGGGGGGGGTGGGATGATGACGGGGGGATGATGACAGGCGGTGATGATGAAGGGGGGATGATGATGATGAGGGTGTTAATGACGGGGGTCTGGATGATGACATGGGGGGGATGATGTATTTCCAACCCTAGGCTTATAGTCGAGTCAATAACTTTTCCTGGGTTTTTGGGGTGAAATTAGGGGCCTCGGCTTATATTCGGGTCGGCCTATAGTCGAGTATATACGGTAGATTTATTTTCTGAAGAACATTGTTTGACTCTTTATAGGACAATATGGAAAATGTATTTTTGTGAAATAAGCCCTTTAAGATAATTTGCTAAAATCTGTCTAGATCAACTGCAAGGAAATGCTATTTACAGTATTTTTAGAACTACCTTTCTACTAGAATGTGAATTATACTCGCCTGCTGCAGGGATTCCAAACTTTACATGGGGGTATAAAACATCTATACATCAATACGTCTTGGTTATAAGATTTATTTTGAATGCTGGAAAGCCTGAGAAGTCGGCAACATCCGCAGACTTTATATTTGTATTGAATTGTCATAAATGGCACTCCATAGTTTATGAAATACTCCACAGGCAGCTGTAGATAATGTGTTTTACCCTGTGGCTGCTTAACAGTAGGTGACGAAAACACGGCTTAGCAGGAAATATTTATGAATCGTACATGTTCAGAGTATTGAATAAATAGATCCTCAATACAATTCACTGGCAAATTGTAAAAAGAAGGGGTCAGTACAGTCTCCTCTGAAACGTACTGTCACAGTTTTTGCCGTTCTGAATGTATACCTTATAATGAAATCAGAAATACTTTATAGTCCAGCTTATATTTCGCATTCTGTTAAAGCTTATGTCATTTTTGTTTTTTTTGTCTTCTATTTACACAGGTGATGAAGTTGCTTGGGTGGACCCATTGTGCATCTTTTACAGAGAACTGGATCCCAGTCATGTATCCACCAGATTACAATATTTTCTAAAATCATGCCCAAAACTAAAATGGTTTTATATGGAAGTCTTATAAATGGAAATATTTAGAGCTGTGTATGATTTTTATATTTGTTTTTTTTAGTTTGTTTCTTTTTTTCCTATGCATGGCATTTGTTATTGTAAGGCATCTGTTAATCTGTGTGCTTATCTGCCAATTCACCCTTGTGCTTCAGTGTGAGGTATCTGGATGGGTATGATTTTTGCATGCCTAGTTGAGTATTTTAAACAGAAGATCAGGATTTTACAGTTGGCACATTTTACCATTTTATGTTTAGCATATCAATGCCTTAATCCTTCCAAATAAGTCAGTTTATTTATTGGTTCCAAATAATTACATCCTGACAGCTGCCAACAGAGTGGAAGCCGCCATTTTGTTGCCGAATTTGATTTCAGGAGAATCCAGTGTTTACACTTAGCATAACCTTGGACTGGCACAGCATAAGGAGCCACTGTAAGCAACTGTTACAGCACAGAGCAGTTTACATCTACAACAAAGGAACGGCTTTATTTTAAGATTCATTTTATAATAAAGGGGCAGTCACATTATGTTTTTCACCTCAATGAAATATTGTCCCTCCATGTTTGAGTAGTTCTGCTTTTAAGTCTTTTTTTTTTTCTTTTTGCATTTACTCTATGTATAAAAAAAAAGATGACATAACTCATGTAGACATTATAGAAGTTTATTCAGGCAGTAGCAAAACCTGTATATCAACAATGGTGTGCCAGGCATTTAATGCTCTTTATTCAGGTATACTGTAAAGCTATACATATGTTTATCAACAGAATGATGTAAAATAAAGCAGAAAACACCATGCACACAGCAGTATGTAACAAATTCTGGTATCTAGATTGTTTTTTACATTACATGAATTATAAAATGATCATGGCGTCTCCATTATTTGTGTGTATTTTCTTTTTCACAAAGATGAACTAGTTATTTCATTATGGCACCAGTGAACAAGTGTACACAGCAATGAGGGAAATCCAAAGGAAAGGGGCCCTTAGCAACCTGTCATGTACACAATCTTTCTTATTGTGGTTAAACATGGGGAGCTCTTTCAACTATACCCTGTAACAGTTGAGAAAAAGGAGTGCTTCAATCTATGACCCTTAAAGAGATACCCGCTGCTACCACTTTTCTTCTTACATGCTTCCTCAATGATGCTTTTTATGTATATGCTGTATGTTTTTGGCTAAAGAAATCAGAAATTGTCAATTGGGGAGTTAAAGGGGTACTTCGGTGGAAATTTTTTTTTTTTTATCTACTGGTTTCGGAAAGTTAAACAGATTTGTAAATTACTTCTATTAAAAATGTTAATCCTTCCAGTATTTATTAGCTGCTGAATTCTACAGAGGACATTTTCTTTTTGGAACACCGAGCTCTCTGCTGACACCAAGAGCACAGTGCTCTCTGCTGACATCTCTGTCCATTTTAGGAACTGTCCAGAGTAGGAGAAAATCCCCATAGCAAACATATGCTGCTCTGGTCAGTTCCTAAAATGGATAGAGATGTCAGCAGAGAGCACTGTGCTTGTGACCTTGAGACTGAAGCGCAATGCAGTCATTTTCCCTGGCTTATATTGCATCAGATCTTAGGAGTGAGACTTGGTATTAGTAACTTCTTTTGACACCCCTGCGCAATGTCAAAATGGGTGATATAAAGCCTTCTGGTCATTAAAAACAACTTTACAGTTTAAGGGTGTGTTCACACATTCAGTTTTTTTATTGCAATTATTGAATAGAAAGCCAGGAATGGATTTGGAAAGAGTAGCATTAATCTTTCCTTTTTACATGCCTTTGTATTCAGTAATTGCAATTAAAAACCTGAATGTATAAACACAGCCTAAAGTAAAGAATCATGTAATGATCATGTAAAAAGAAGTGCCCGGTACTGTTGAGGTGGTATTTCTAACTAGCCAATGTGCCACTAACTGTGGTTGCAAACTCCCTCTGGATACAGTGTCAAACCTGTTCTTGGTTACATTGGGTTTCCATAGCTGGACCGCCACACACAAGCGCTATTTATCAGATACTCTTGTTAAAGTACAACACCCATTTTTATTAATAAACATCCAGTCTTTACAAATATGTCAAACACCACTTTTTTATGGAATTGTAATTGCAAATTGGCACAATCCTCAAAACTCCTGAAGTTTTATATTTTAATGCAGCTTTTTCAGTCTGAATGGAAAGGTAAGTATCAAGTCCCAATTGAACTCACTCCTGGCTTTGGCTAAAATGCAACAAAAACTGACATGAAAACTGTATGTTGTGATTCCAACCCAATTCTGTTGAGGTTTTAAAGTGACTACATTGTGTGTGAATTTCTATAAGAGGTGTTAGTTATTAATCTTACAGATAAATGAGGTTTGGTTTGACTGTGAAGTCTGTCTAATCAGCACATGGCCAGGAACTATACTAACCCATTGCAAAATATCTAGCTTAAAAGCCAGCAGGAGCTAGAGACATTCTTAAAAACCTTTTTAAAGCTGTTTTTTTTAAGGAAATGTTTCCATTGATAGCCTATTCTCATTGTGTATAGGGGGTGTCGGCACCATGCCATTTAGACATTCATGGTGTATTCGAAGGATAGGTCATCAATGTAAAATCCTGGAGATTTTGTCACTGGTTTTTACAATCTGCTGCTATGTATTAACAGCTGTTAAGTAATCTGTATCCGAATATGTAATTTTTAGTGCAATACCTAAAGGAATTTCCCAACATTTTGGTTTTCCAATAACTACCAAGTGGAAACCCATCCTTGGGGCATATTCACACAGCAGAATTTTCTATTGGATACTATCATCAATATTACTCTTGGAAATTCTGGTACATGAAGTTAACATGCATAGCTAACAAAGGAGAAGAGAGCATGTTGGAGTGGTCAGAGCACCGACTTATATTGGCGACTGCTGCTGCATACAGAATTTACAGCATCATTTTAAGCTTAATACTACCCTGAAATTCTGTGGTGTGAATGAGCCCTTATCCCATGGTGAGCATAGTCATCCTTGGCATGCGTTAGCATAATATGCACTCATCCTTTGTGAGTACTAAAATAAAAATAATGTGAATTAGCATTGATTTTCCTATCCACCCATCAGAGCAATATGTGACAGCGAAATCTTACTGTCTGACACCTGTCATTGCTTAGTTACCACCAAAACCAACAATATCATATTATCTATTCGTTCTTATGAATTAGAATTTTTGGAGAAAATTTTAATTGATGGTGGGAGACCATACGAATACTATATATGGATATTTTTCCTTGCCTTTTTAAAGTTTGTGAAAACATTTTATGAATTGGGCTTGTTACAAATATTGTCACACTGTTGACCTTTATCACCTAATGAACATGCAAACCGATAACTGGCAAGTGAATTGCTCAAGTGTCCTTACAATAACAGTCTCTTATCTATTTACATACTTTGCCATGCACTGTCCTATTTATATACAACAGTTCCCTCAGGCTTGAAGCTTTTTAAGTGCTGGCAAGAAGCCTCACTAGCAGATTAAACCTTGTGTGCAAGAGCCATTTATTATAAATTCTTTATTTTAAAGTAACAGAATCTAGTTATCCCCCCCCCCCACATCTAGATTCCCTCTTTAAAGGGGTTTACCCTAAAACAAATCCCGATAGGCTGTTAAAAACTATTTTTTTTTATTTATTTTTTTACGATGAATGGCTGCATGACATTGGGGAATTGTTAAAGGGGTTCTCCGGTGCTTACACATCTTTTTCCCTATTCAAAGGATGCACGCGGCACCCCATTTGTAATCTGTCCCCGTAGCGTGTTCGCTCCGGGACTGATTACAGACGACCACCGGGCCAGCGGCGTGTGACTTCATGCCTCCGCCCCGTGTGATGTCACGCTCCGCCCCTCAATGCAAGCCTACGGGAGGGGGCGTGATATCTGTCACGCCCCCTACCGTAGGCTTGCATTGAGGGGCTGAGCGTGACTTCACACGGCGCCAGCCCGGTGGTCGCCTGTAATCAGTCCCGGAGCGAATGCGCTCCGGGAACTGATTACAAACGGGGTGCCGCGTGCAAGATCACTGGGGTCCCCAGCGACGGGACTCCCGCGATCATGCATCTTATCCCCTATCCTTTGGATGGGGGAAAAGATGTGTAAGCACTGGAGAACCCCTTTAAGGAACTAATCTTGTAGTAGCTTTCTTGGTTCAGTTTAAAGGACAAGGCTTTCTCTTTAAACGAAACTAGGAGCGGTCTATTACCTTTCCATAACACAACTCTGGTTTTAAAACGTTTAAGTGTATAAAAATAATTAGTTGTCAAGTAGGGGGGGGGGAGCCTGTTAAGACTTCAAATTGCCCATAGTTCAGACAGCATTAATCTACTACCACATTCCTTTTTAACAAGTATATCCCTTGATATCAATACATTTGCTCTGTGTACATGTCTCACTAGCTTAAAGGAGATCTCTTTCCAAAACTAACTTATCCCCTATCCACAGGAGGAGGAGTGTGTTCTGCAGACTGCATGCGCTGCATTCATTTTTATGGGAGAGCTGAAGAGACTCGAATACAGCACTCGGGCATCCCTGGCGCGCCCCCTTAGAATTAAAAGGAGTGTATGCGGTCTACCGGTAGACGATGCATGCACCTCACAGACTCCCAGTGGTCAGACAACCCACTGTGATCAGCTACTTATCCCCTATCCTTTGAATATGGGATAAGTAAGTTTTGGCTTGAGTTCTCCTTTAAGGAGGGTTGCACCCTGGTCAGTCACTCAGTGGTCACATGCCAAATTACAGGCATTATATTGGAGCCATGATGCCTTGAGTATGGCTTTTTTACAGCTTGTGGGCTTTAGTGGTCACAACACCTGCTCCAAATAGAAGACTAAGGTACCGATGGGAGTCAGGCTCCCGTTGACACATCAGTCTTCTTTCTGGAGCGGATGTCATGTGACCACTGAAGCTAATAAATGGGGATTAGTGTGGGATTGGTAAGGAAAGACCTGAAGTTACACTCAGGTGTGAATGACCAGGGCATGGTTTTATTTTCTAACCTTTAGTATGGTTGCTCTTTGTTTAAATGTGTGCTGTTACCTTGTTAATTTATCTTCTAGTAGATTTTAAACAATTGTCCGTATGACAAAGGTGCCATAGTTCAGCTTTGCAGCAGAAACAGAGATGCTAAATGAAGTCTCTGATCAATTATGCCCATATGAAAGGGGGGTGGGGGGTGTTGATATGACTGATGGTGAGACTTTACTGGTTTTCCGATTCGCTAGTTTTCTCCTTCTCGGGACTTAGTTACCATAAGTTTTCAGAGATGCTGCTCATGACCTGCAATGGTTACAGTGGGACTAGCCCATGACTGATTTGGCCTTGTGCTTATACTAGCCGAGTGAGAGAGTGTTTTACAAAATCTGTTTAATAAAAATATATTTAAAAAAAGAGGTATCTATTGAACCCCAGAGAATCCAGCAGTTATGACCTCTAGTACCTGTATACTGTTTGAATGAAGATAAAGATAAAAACTTGGGGGGGTGCTTGCCTATATACAAATAAATTGACTAGTTTTACCCTTTTATTACCCAGAAAATTTTAACTTTTGGGTTTACATTTTTTTTTCCTCCTTCTGTACTTTTCTCTCTCATATCTATCATATATATATATATATATATATATATATATATATATCTTTTACTCCTAAAATATCTCCTGCAGTTATGGCAGCTGAAAAATCCATCCCCACAGCATGAAACTGTCACCACAATGGTTCACGGGACGGATAGTGTTGGCCAGGTGCTGAGCGCTGTATGTACCTTTTTTTCTTTTATCAGAAAATGGAGAGTGACTTATGTCTGGCTACTCTACTATAAAGCCCTGTTTGGGTGAGCTTTCCAGAGATGTACAGTCATGGCCGTAAATGTTGGCATCCCTGAGATTTTTCAAGAAAAGGAGGTATTTCTCACAGAAATGGATTGCAGTAACACGTTTTACTATACACATTTTTATTTTCTTTGGCCGGCATTTATCATTGTAGGTGTAAGTGAAGCATTTCTCTACACCTTGTTTTGTGTGCTGGTAATGTGTAGGAGCACCAAATTTATTAAATGGTCACAGAGCATTTGATAAATTTTGTGCAGGTCACATTTTCTGAAATTTCTCTCTTCACATACACCAAAAAGCTAAGCTAAGTCTGGGCTGGTGTAGTTTTAGAGAATTTTCAGTGGCTTTGCGCCTTTTATCAAATAGGCGCAGTTCATAAAACCTTTCCATATCATGTGTATTACCAAAATCAGTGGATTGCAACTCAAAATCAGCAGAAATATGTAAACCAAAAGGAGCAAAAAAGGTGTACATAAGCGTTAATTTTTAACGTAAATTTGTTTTCCCTTAGTCCTAACAGCAGCACAAGTGGGGTGTTCTGCCCCTGTGAAGCTGGCAGGACGGTGGAATTTTTAATTCCGCCCAAGCAATTTAAATTAATTAGCCCCCCCATAAAAGGCCTCCTCCCCTAGGCCATCTCGCTTAATAACAAGTAACAAAAAAGTTTAGGGCGGGAAATTTGTGTGCTGCTGTTAGGACTAAGGGAAAACAAATTTACGTTAAAAATTAACGCTTCCCTTACGTCCTAACCAGCAGCACAAGTGGGGACTTAGCGAGTAACAACACAAATAGGGAGGGACTACGGCAGAGTGGCACTTAGGATTGACTGCCCAAAGGCCAACTCTTCCGATCGTTTGGCATTAACCCTGTAATGACTCAAAAAAGTATTGTGGGTGCTCCAAGAAGCAGCAGCACAAATCTGTTCCAGAGGAACAGACCTTTTCTCAGCAAAGGAAGTAGAGACTGCCCTAGTGGAATGGGCAGTGACAAAGGCAGGAGGAGTTAGCTCCTGGACTATGAAGGTCTCTCGGATTGCCTCCTTAATCCACCTACTCAGGGTAGGTTTAGAGGCTTTCAAGCCCTTGTTCTTTCCAGAAAAAGAGACAAGGAGGTGTTCCGACTTCCTGAATTCTCCAGTTCTTGAGATATAGACTCTGAGAGCTCTAGAGATGTCCAGAGTGTGGTCAACCGCTTCTTCAGGAGAGGATGGATTAGGCAGTAGAACTGGAAGAGAAATGACCTGGTTGGTATTGGAGAAAGTCGGAACCTTAGGAAGGAAGGTAGGTAAAAACCTCAACAGGACTCTGTCCTGTAGAAAAACAGTGTAAGGCTCGAAAGCCGAAAGGGCCTGAAGCTCACCCACTCTCTTGGCTGAGGTTATGGCCAATAAAAAAGTGACTTTAAGGGATAAATACCTAAAGTCTACTTCTTCCAGAGGTTCAAAGGGGGGAGCGCATAACCCCCTGAGAACAGTGGTTAAATCCCAACTGGGAATAGGTCTGAGAACTGTAGGTTTAAGTCTTTCAGCCCCTTTGAGGAATCTTCTAACCAGGGATTCTTGTGATAGAGACCTGCCTAGGAAGGCAGAGAGTGCTGCGACCTGAACCTTTAAGGTGGATGGGCTAAGACCCTTGTCAAGGCCATCCTGGAGAAAACGCAGTATTGCAGAAAGAGGAGGATCTGAGGTAACTACCTCTTTCGTTGCACACCATTGAAGGAAAATCTTCTTTATCCTGGAGTAAACCTTGTTTGTAGACTCTGCTCTCGAGTGTGCAATAGTTCTCAAGACCTCCGCAGGAAGCCCACTCCTTAGTAGGGTCCTGTCAATCTCCAGGCTGTCAGATTGAGTCTCCTCAGATCTAGGCAGGAGCCTGTGTTGTGAGACACAAGGTTCTGCACGTGGGGAAGCCTCCAATAACACCCCTGACTCATCCTCATGAGTTGGGTGAACCAGGACCTCTTCGGTCAGAATGGGATGATGGCAATCACTGAGGTCTGGTCTTGCCTGACTTTCATCAATACCCTGGGTATCATGGAAAGTGGAGGGAATATGTAGGCCAGCCTGAACCTCCATGCGATGGACAGAGCGTCTATCGCCACCGGATTGTCCTCCTTGTAAAGGGAACAAAACTTGCTCACTTTGGCATTCAGCCGGGTTGCCATGAGGTCTATTTCTGGTGTACCCCACTTCAGGGTTATCCTCCTGAAGATCTTCTCGTTGAGAGACCATTCTCCCTGGACTGCAAGCCCGCGACTTAGACGATCTGCCACTACGTTGAGATCCCCCTTGATGTGGACTGCAACAAGGTGGGATAGGTTGAGCTCTGCCCATGATAGAATAAGTCCGGTCTCCCTGAGGAGCACTTGGGACTTTGTGCCACCCTGTCTGTTGATATAAGCCACTACAGTGGTGTTGTCTGACCGGACTCTTATTGCTTTCCCTAAGATATGGGGAGCAAAGTGGAGGAGCGCAAGACGAACTGCTCTCAGTTCTCTCATGTTGGATGAGAGTAACCTTTCCTGAGGGGTCCAGGTACCCTGAACCGGATGGTCGTCCAGATGGGCTCCCCACCCTAGAAGGGAGGCGTCTGTGGTCAGAGTGATCCACAGAGGTTGAATCAAGGACTTCCCATCTGTCAGGTTCGTCCACCACCTGAGAGAGGCACGGACTTCGGACGACAGGGTGCACTTTTTGTCCAACCCACTGGGGTTGCGATTCCAGGCAGTCAAGACCTGATCTTGGAGAGGTCGGAGGTGCCACAGGGCCCAGGGGACTGCTTCTGCAGACGCTGACATGTGGCCCAACATCTTCATTAGAGTTCTGATGGGCACTCTGCGTGGTACCGACAAAAACTCTGCGGCTCTTATGACGCGCTCTCTCCTTTCTGGGGTGAGAGACAGCGTCATCCGAGAGGAGTCTAGGACAAACCCCAGAAACCTTCTTGAGGTAGATGGGATGATCTCGGATTTTTCCCAATTTATGAGCCACCCTAGGTGTTGAAGAAAATCCAGGGTCAGTTGAAGATGAGCTTGAAGAATGTCTAGAGTCGCGGCTTTTAAAAGCCAGTCGTCTAGATAAGGAACAATCTCTAGGCCTTTTAGTCTTAGAGCAGAGACAACTGGAGCCACCACCTTTGTGAAGGTGTGGGGAGCGGAGGTAATGCCGAACGGTAGAACAGCAAATTGGAAATGCCTTACCATACCTTTTATGGTGACGGCGATTCTTAAGAACTTCCTGAGGGCAGGAAATATAGGGACATGAAGGTATGCATCCTTCAAGTCTATAGTGACCATGAGATCTTGTGGGTTCAGGATACTGACCACCGAGCGAATGGTTTCCATTCTGAACCGCCTTTTCCTTATAAATCGGTTTAGGTAGCGCAGGTCTATTATCATGCGCCAGTCGCCATTTGGTTTGGGAACCAAAAATATCGGGGAGTAGACGCCAGATCCTCTTTGATCTGGGGGAACTTCTTCCAAAGCTTGCTTTCCCAAGTATTGGAGAACTGAGGTTTCTATGACAGCCTGTTTTGGCTGAGGAAGTAACTTTGTTAAGACAAACTTCCTTGGGGGAGGGGAGGTAAATTCTATCCTGTACCCCGACTGAATAACCTTCAGAACCCAGGGATCCTGGATTTCTTGCATCCAGGTTGTAAGGAATAAACTTAAACGTCCTCCTACTGGAGGAGGATGGGCAGATAGATTCTCTGCAACAAACACTTGAGGGGAAGGGAGAGGGAAAACGTTGGTGGATGTCAGTGGAGAGTCATAGCTCGGCCTTCCGGTCTTTACCGCGGCCGCGACCTCCACCACGTTTTTGAAAGGACTGACGTCTCTGGGATCTAGGAGGGCCCTGGGACTTCCCCCCTCTTGCTCTACCTTTACCCCGAAAGGCCTGAAAAGGAAGGCACCTGCCTTTTTTGTCAGCATAACCTTCCATTATGCGATCCAGCTCAGAACCAAATAGCCAAGTAGGCTCGAAAGGCATCCCACACAAGTTAAACTTGGAGGTGTTGTCCGCTACCCAAGGGCGTAACCACAAGGGACGTCTGCTAGCAGAAGCGAGTGCCATGGACTTGGCAGCTAGCTTAAGGTGTTGCTGGGAGGCCTCGCAGAGGAAGTCTATACCAAGGAGGAGTGTCTTGAAGCTGTCCAAGATGTCTTCCCTAGGGACATTGTTGTCAATCTCAGTCTGTATGCGCTCCACACGCTCCTTCACGAAGTCAGACACTTCTCCCGAGGCAATAGCCACAGAGGCAGACGGTGATGCTGCTGAATATGTGCGTCTGAGAAGGGAATCCACCTCCCTATCAAGCGGGTCCTGGAGGTTGCTTCCATCATCCGCGGGAACCAAGACTCTCTTGGACAGTTTATTTACTGCCATATCAACCTTAGGAGGTGGCATCCAGGAATCAGATTCCGCGTCCGAGAGAGGGTACATCAATTTGAAGGTACGAGTGACAAGCGCAGGTTTATCTGGGTGCTTCCACTCAGCCTTCATAATCTTTTTGCGTGCATCATTCACCTTGAAAACCCAAGGTTCTCTAGAGGTGGATGCAGAGGCTTCCCCTTGGTCAACATCCTGGTCCCTTGACCGGATGGACCTAAGTAATCTCTGCGTCTTTTCCGCAGGGAAAAGAGGCGGACACATCTTCACCTCAACAGGCTGTTCAGACTGTACAGATGACCTCTGGTCCAATACATCGATCGACATAACGGATTCTTCCGCCACAGAAGGAGGAGTGGATTCAGTTCTAGCTCTTTTGGGAACAAGAGCACTCTTAATTTCAGATATGGAATTTCCCATAAACTCCTTCATCCAGATGAACATGTCCTGGACAGTAGGTTCAGCTGGATTAGGGGGTGGACGGCAACCGGGACACCTGTTATATTCGTAAGCGTCCGGAAGCGGAGTGCCGCAATTGGCGCAAGCTAGATGGCGTTTTTTGGCGCTAGCCTTACGACCACCAGAGTGTGGGTCACTAGAGGAAGGAGTAGACATGACTCTGGAAAGAAAGAAAATAAGTTAGGGATAATAAACAAAATTATTATCGCCCTAACGCCAAATAGAGAGGGAGAGATACCTATAATGCAGATAGGAGCTCTAACCACTAATGCTAGGCTTGTAAATAGGACTAGCTATGATGGCAGCAGAGACTGAATGAAGGTCTCAGCTGTCTTTATATGGGAAAGGGCCCGGAAGCCCCGCCCCCTTCAGAGAAGACCAGCCTGCAATAGGCTGAAACACCCGGAAGGGAATTTTAATAAAAATTATCCACTGAGCCCTTCCCTAACTAGGAAAGGGCTCACGCCTGACTTTTCACCTAAGTATAAAACTTAAAAGGCAGCGCAAAGCGCTGAAGAAAGTGAGGCCGGGACCGGAAGTCGTCAGATGACGTACTTCCGGTCCACGGCTCGCACAGTGTAATGGAGGCGAGCGTGCGCCGAGACACGTGGGACGCCAGGCGGGTAAGAAAAAAACCCGCAGCGGCATCCCTAATGCTATGAGGGATCACCGGATCCTTGTAGCAATAAAATAGTCAAAACAAATAGTTTTAAGATAAACCAGGCCGGAGGCCCAGATAATATAAAGAGAAAAAAACAGGGGGCAGTTGAAAAAGGTACTGCGCCCCAAAAATATCTCCCCAAAACAGGGGAGACATCCAGGCAGGCTCCAAAGGAGCCTGCACCGTCCTGCTGTCCTTACACAGGACAGAAAAAAAGCGAGATGGCCTAGGGGAGGAGGCCTTTTATGGGGGGGCTAATTAATTTAAATTGCTTGGGCGGAATTAAAAATTCCACCGTCCTGCCAGCTTCACAGGGGCAGAACACCCCACTTGTGCTGCTGGTTAGGACGTAAGGGAAACCCTGCTTTCACCTTTTTTGCACCATTTGTAGACACAAACTGTCTAAAGACAATGATAAATGTCGGCCTTTGTGTGTATTCGAGCTAAACCAAAAAAAGGGAGGAAAAAAAGCATATTGGACATAATGTCACACCAAACTCAAAAAATGGGCTGGACAAAATTATTGGCATCCTTTCAACATTGTAGATAAATGTGACGGATCCTAGAGTCACCCTATCTACCTGGATGGACTTTAGGACATCACTATTTGTAGCCCTCAGTTGATGTTGTCCAGTGACATAAAGTTCAGAGTTAAAATACTTTTATTTACTGTTTTCATACACTTTCTGCACACGGTCCACTTTCTGTGCACAATACACCTTTTTGCACACTGTCCACCTCCTTTACACAATACACCTTTTTGCACACTGTCCACCTCCTTTACACAATACACCTTTTGCACATGGTTCCCATTTTGCACACGGTTCACCTTTTGTACAATACACTTATTCTACACATGATTCTCCTTTTTGCACACAGTCCAACTTCTGCACACCTCCACCTTTTGCACTCAAGGCACTGTATAGGGAGAGCTAATCAACTTTATTGGATTATCTTCCAGACTGGCTGTCACCTGTATTCTCTTTACTGACCCTTCCCCCTGTGATGTCTTTCCTATAAAAGAAGACACTTGTTCCACAATAAAGAGCTCTGATTTTATACCTGAAGACTGGTGTTGCCTGGTTCTTTGGGTACAAGGATGCAATAATCTCTAGTTCTGCCTGGGGATATTGCCTGTGATCTGCTGGGGCTTGTCATCAGGAAGGAGAAGTCACTTTTGGCGGAGTCAGTGCCTCACAATAAATAAGATTGTTTCAAGCATGTGATGCTCCTTTAAACTCACCTGGGGCAAGTAATAGGTGTGGGAAATATAAAAATCACACCTGAAAGCAGATAAAAAGGAGAGAAGTTCACTTAGTCTTTGCATTGTGTGTCTGTGTGTGCCACACTAAGCATGGACAACAGAAAGAGGAGAAGAGCACTGTCTGAGGACTTGAGAACCAAAATTTTGGAAAAATATCAACAATCTTAGGGTTACAAGTAGAGATGAGCAAAGTTACAGTGATTCGATTCATCACGAACCTGGCGGCTCGGCGTTTGCTGACTTTAGCCTGCATAAATTAGTTCAGCTTTCAGGTACTCCGGTAGGCTGGAAAAGGTGGATACAGTCCTACGAGACTCTCTCCTAGGACTGTATCCACCTTTTCCAGAGCACCTGAAAGCTGAAATAATTTATGCAGGCTAAAGTCAGCAACTGCCGGGCCGAGAAGTTTATGACGAATCAAATTACTGTAACTTTGCTCATCTCTAGTTATAAGTCCATCTCCAGAGATCTAGATTTGCCTTTGTCCACAGTGCACAACATTATCAAGAAGTTTACAACCCATGGCACTGTAGAAAATCTCCCTGGGCATGGATAGATGAGAAAAATTGATGAAAGGTGTCAACGCAGGATAGTCCAGATGGTGGATGTTACACTCGGCGCTCCGGCCACTTGCGCTGGCAGTTAGTGCATTGCCCCGCTTTCCTCTGCTGCCGGCGGGGCTGGGATTCGCATCGCCCCTCGTGACGTCACGCCCGGCCCCTCGTGACGTCACGCCCGCTCCCTCAACCAAAGTCTATGGGAAGGGGGCGCGACCTCTGTCACGCCCCCTTCCCATAGACTTTCGTTGAGGGGCCGGGTGTGACGTCACGAGGGGGCGGCCGCGAACACGGAAGCCTGCACACAGCGTTCAGAGTAATGAACTTCAGGACGCTGGGAGCGGAGCTCCGAAAGGCAGGGCAGTGCACAACCCCTTTAAGCATGCCTATTGTCTGTTAGCCTTGCCCGTGTATTTTGACCCTTCAGCTACGTTATTTGACTACGCACCTTTGTCTCCTGCCCTGACCTTCTGCTACGTCTGACTACGCCTTTGCCCCATCCTTCTGTACCTCATCTTGCCCAGTTACCTGTAAGGTCGAGTTGTATCGGGGGTAGCGACCTGGGTGTCCCCTGCTGCAGCAAGCCCATCCTGCCTTGTGGCGGGCTCTGGTGAAGACCAGTGGCACCTTAGACTCCGCTCCCCGATACGGCCTGTGTCATCTGCCACACAGGTTGGAGGATCCACATCCAACAGCGCTGCTACTACTACTACTGTGAGTGTTACAGTGGATAAGCAGCCCCAAACAAGTTCCAAAGATATTCAAGCTGTCCTGCAGGCTCAGGGAGCATCAGTGTCAGCGCAAACTATCTGTCAACTTTTAAATGAAATGAAACGCTATGGGAAAATGTCTTGTTGACAGATGAGACCAAGATAGAGCTTTTTGGTAAAGCACATCATTCTACTTTTTACTGAAAACGGAATGAGGCCTACAAAGAAAAGAACACAGTACCTACAGTGAAATATGGTGGAGGTTCAATGATATTCTGGTGTTGTTTTACTGCCTCTGGCACTGGGTCCCTTGAATGTGTGCAAGGCATCATGAAATATGAGGATTACTAACGGATTTTGGGTCACACTGTACAGCCCAGTGTCAGAAAGCTGGGTTTGCATCCGAGATCTTGGGTCTTCCAACAGGACAATGACCCCAAGAATATATGTCAAAAAGCACCCAGAAACGGATGGCAACAAAGCGCTGGAGAGGTCTGAAGTGGCCAGCAATGACTCCAGATCTAAATCCTATTGAACTCCTGTGGAGAGATCTTAAAATTGCTGATCAGGAAATGCACCCTTCCAATAAGAGAGACCTGGGGCAGTTTGCAAAGGAAGAGTGGTCCAACATTCCGGCTGAGAGGTGTAAGAAGCTTATTGATAGTTATAGCAAGCGACTGATTTCAGTTATTTTTTCCAAAGGGTGTGCAACCAAATATTAAGTTAAGGGTGCCAATAATTTTGTCCAGCCCATTTTGGAGTTTGGTGTGACATTATGTCCAATTTCCTTTTTTCCCTTCCTTTTTTGCTTTAGTTCCAATACACACAAAAGAAATAAATGTGTATAGCAAAACGTGTTACTGCAATCCTTTTCTGTGAGAAATTTCAGGGTTGCCAACACTTACGGCCATGACTTCTAAAAGAGGCTTTCATTTTGGCAATGTAACTCTGGAGCTCTGTCAGGTGACCATCGGGTTCTTGGTCACCCACCCCTATCAAGGTTTTTCTGTCCACATTTGCTCACCTTGGCCATGCCAACAGCTCTAGGAAGGATCCTAATGGATTCCAACTTCAATAATCATAGAGACCATTCTTCTTTATCACCTTTTAGAGCTGCAGCATTTTTTTCAGTGCTTTTCTCCAGATCTATGCATCTACACAATCAGCATTGAAAGTGTACAAACAATTCCCTTCCTTGTTTTGGCTTTCCTCTGTTATGTGCTGTATGCTGTAGTACCTTATTAAGACAGTTGTGTTTTTACAAATCATGTACATATATAACGCATGTTTTTTTTTATTTTATTTGCAAACCTGATCTTACTGTGGCATTCTGAGGTAAAATAAAACCTCCTTCACGTCAGAATTTTGAATCAGTATTTGTAAGCCAAAAACTGAAGTGGGTATAAACACTGAAGAAGTGCACATCTCTTTGCTTCAGTTTTCCTTTATGATCTGTTTTTGGTTTTGGCTATGTGAATTCTTGAAAGAAAACTGACAGCTGGTTCACTTGCACTAAACTCAATACACAGTGTACCCTACCGGGATCTGTGGTCCGATTCTGGAGATAGACCTATTATGTGCCTCCAATGCTATTATGTTAATCGCTGACTTTGCACAATGGAGGTGGGACCCGAAATACCCGGCATTCCTGTCTCTGTGCCCTCCACTAAGCAATGACGGCTATTAACGGGGCTATCTCCAGATCCGGGTAAGTTATACTGTATTTTTCGCCCTATAGGACGCACCGGCGTATAAGACGCACCCAATATACAGGTGCAAAATCTAAAAATATTAAGATTTTGAACCCAATAGTGGTCTTCAACCTGCGGACCTCCAAATGTTGCAAAACTTTATATATATTTAGATACCATAAAAGCAATTATCTAGTATAACAAATGTGTTATGTCTTTCTGCTCATTTCTGGCAATTTGAAATCCTAGGTGGTTTTAGTATGGAGTGTATAGCAGTCATGCTTCTCCTGTACTTACAACTTAAAATCATGACAATTGCTGGTAAAAGGTGTGTGGTTATCACGTCTGGGCCACAATGTGTATTGGAACCCTAAGGCAGGGTTCATAATAGCGTAATACACACATTTTTGCATCCAGTTAAGGTCATCAAACCCATGGTCAGACTGGAACCCACAGCCGTACTATGATTGTACAAATGCATCCATATTCCACTGGTGTAAACACAACGTAATAGTATGTAGCGAGCTAAGAGTATATTGACAACATTCAATTACAGTTATATAACTGTTACCATAACAAGGACTATTTAAAGGGTACCTCTCATCAAATAAACTTTTGATATATTTTAGATTAATGAATGTTGAATAACTTTCCAATAGCATTTTAATGAAAAATATGCTTCTTTCTATTGTATTTTTCCTGATCAGTCCTGTCAGCAAGCATTTCTGACTCATGCTGGAGTCCTAAACACTCAGAGCTGCCAGCCTGCTTTGTTCACAGCCAAAGCAGGCTGGCAGCTTGTAGTGTTTAGGACTCCAGCATGAGTCTTAAATGCTTGCTGCCAGGACTGGTAGGGAGACCCCTAGTGGTCCTTTCTTCAAAGTGGAAAATTAAATAGAAAGAAGCATATTTTTTAATAACATGCAATTGTAAAGTTATTCTGCATACATTAATCTATAATATATCAAAAGTTTTTTTGATGAGAGGTACCCTTTAATATATAATAAATGTTAAATTGTGGGGTGCTGCAAGAGAACTATGCTGTGCATTTAAACTGTAGATACACTTATCATTGGCCACAGGATTTCACCATAATACAATACGGGAATTCCCATAATATAAGTTATCCCAATGTGGGAAAATGTGTGGAGACTAGTAAAGTCTGCCTCACAGTTGTAGAATTTTCCATCAAAATTTTTAAAGCGGTAACATTTTTTTTTTCAATCAACTGGTGCCAGAAAGTTAAACAGATATGTAAATTACTTCTATATAAAAATCTTAACCCTTCCAGTACTATCAGCTGCTGTATGCTCTTTTATTTTCTTTTTGAATTTCTTTTCTGTCTGACCACAGTGCTCTCTGCTGGCACCTCTGTCCATTTTAGGAACTGTCCAGAGTAGGAGCAAATCCCCATACCAAACCTATCCAGTATTTTGGCTGTTTTTGTTTTTATATTTTTGAGCCAAAACCAGAAGCGGGACTATTTGTATGATTTTGTATGTCTTCCATGTTTTGTACCCCTTACTGCTTTTTATTTAAAACATTCCTGATGCAAACTCTTGACCAAATATAGTGCTGTGTGAAAGTGGCCTAAATATAAATATATATATATATATATATATATATATATATATATATATAGTAGTTAGGAGTAGCCGTATTAGTCCAGTGATGCAAAATGCTAAATCATCATTTTATATATATATATATATATATATATATATATATATATATCTTGCTTTGTTTGTATGTTTTCTTAGTGAATGAATGTACAGTAGAAGAAGCATTTAATCTACTTTGTGTGTTGCTTTAAAGATTTTCACCTCTAACTCGGGGTACTCTGCTAGCACTTCTGTTTCAAATGAGCCAATAAAATCTGATTGGAAATGAAAGTCAGTGTTGAATCTGAACTTGTTTGCCCATATTAACTGAGTACCAGGCTGGCAGAAATATCTCATTGTTTCCAGAAGTTTATCAAGACAGGTGTGATGGTAGACAACATCGGCAGCAATAATATAATCAAACACGCAAGTACTTGGAAAGTTTCTTTGAAGGTCGTGTCCCCATATCAGCTCTCGCACTTCAGGGATATGCAAGCAGCGCCCTTTTGTGTTTCTTGACAAATTAAATCTCAGATTTCCCAGTAGGTCGGGCAGGTCAGTTGCAATGACGCGAGCCCCTAAAAGAGGAAATCGTTTCCATACTGAACTGTGAGCGCATGGGTTGGGTGCACCTTAAAACAATAACACTCCATTGACAAGCAATTAGTTGGGATTTAGTCAGCGGTTAGTGTATGCACACTGTATACTAAACCATTCACAGACCTAAGATACATGCCACAATCGATACCAAACCAGTTCCAGAGCCGATTTCCAGAATTTTCTTGTCCTTTAAATTAAATCCATCTTTCTTTTCTTCAAGGAAGTAACATAATGCTTTTGCCTGAAATGAGTGAAACAATTTTGAAATGTTATTTTTTATTTATTTATTTATCTAAATAAAAATTGTTATATTACTACATCATTATGAAATACTATCTTACTATTCTAGAAAGTACAAAATCTTTAATGATATTCTAATATCCTATAGTTCACTTTTGTCTACTGTCTTCCAGGCCCAACCGACATTTTGGGGGGAATTTATCATTATTGTCTGTGGTGGACGTGTTACAGTCAATCATTTTCAGCAGTGAAAGTGCTCAGTTGATTGTGGCGTCTGACATAAAAAAATTAAATGTTCCTGGCTGCTCAGTGGAGCTGGTGAAACTGCGGTGTCCCAATCAGCGGAGGGGACGAAGGGAGGGACGAAGGGAGGGACGTTATCTGCCTCCTCATCATCCGATTGAAGCTCCCATGCTCCAGGAAGCCATGACAGCCAGGAGCAATGGAGCACTGGTAACAGTGATCAAGGCCATGCTATGGCAGAGCATTGATCAGGGTATGCAATCTAAAGATTGCATGTAATAGTCCGCTATGGGAACTAAGAAATTGAAAAAAGGTTGAAAAAAAGTTTTAATCATTTTATAAATAAAATGATGTAAACAAAAATAAACTGCGTGTTCAAAATGTCTGTACTATTAAAATATAATGCTGTATAAGGCGTAAATGTAAAATAAAATTCCAAAGTTCAGAATTGCGTATATTTGATCACTTCATATACCATAAAAAATGTATAAAAAGTGATAAAAACTACAGATTATGGTGCAAAAAATTTGCCCTCACACCACCATATATGGAAAAATAAAAAAGTTATAGGGGTCAGAAGATGAAAATTTTACACATTCAAATTTTCGTACAATAAGTTATAATTTTTTTTAAAGTAGTAAAATAAAATTAAACCTAATAAATTGGGTATCGTTGTAATCTTGTGAACCTACAGAATAAGGATGTTGTGTCATTTTTACCAAAAAGTGCACTGCAAAGCAATAATATTCCCTAAAAGTCTCAAAATGTAGATTTTTTTTTATTTTGCCCCACAACTAATTTTTTTTTGTTTTGCTATAGATTTTGTGGTGAAATGACTGATGTCATTACAAAGTACTTTGGTGGCGCAAAAAACAAGCCCTCAAATGGGTCTGTGGATGAAAAATTAGAAGTGTTATGAATATTAGAAGGTAAGAAGGAAAAAAAAAGTGCAAAAGTTGAAAATCCCTGCATTTTTAGTACAATACTATGGCAGACGCCATCTTGTCTGAGCTGTTTTTAACAACACTGACATGGACATAAACACAATAGACTGGCCTCAACCCTTTTTGCTTTTCCTGTAAATGGTGTCCTACGGCCGTCACCCCCCCTCCCATAGACTTGCATTGAGGAGGCGTGGCCGTGATGTCACGAGGGGCTAGTTCAGCCTAGTTAACAGAATAAAAATAGTAAGACTTCAGGATTATTTTATAATATAGACAAAAGTCAAAAGAAAAAAAAATATGTTTCATATGAAAAATGTATTTCAACAATAGGAAAATGCTCTTTACATTTTTCCCTGTGAGAGGTACATACCCTAAAGTAAAAAAGGGGTCAGGAACAGAAGAAATCTAATATGGATGAATAAAAATGTTAAGTGGGAAATAAATAGCAAAAAGAAAGAATTTAAGCTACTAAAACAGGAAGGCAGTGAATAAGCAATAAAAAGCTATAGGAAATAAAAAATAAGTTAAAATAAAGTTAAAACTTAAATGTGTTGGCTCTTTAAAAAGTGTTTATCTCTTTCTTTCTTTCCTACTGCACTTATGTCCTGCATGTTTAATGTTTATACTGTATTATACAACCTTGTATGCATGGCCACAATATGAGACCTTCTAACAATTTGTTATCCATCCTTTGTGCTTATGTAAGGTGTTTACATTCATCTTGCTCTTTAAGGTAATGTCATTATAATAAAATAGGGACAAAATATAAGAATATGTTTATACCCTCTTAGGTTGAACTGTAGGTAAGTGAACCTAAGAGGGTATGTTGTTTGCTTTTAACCGTGCAATATTCTCTTTGACGGATTTCTGCTTTGTTTGTGTTTTTGTGCATTTCTTTGCTATGCAGATTTGTATTCTGTGAAAAAACACATATGCAAAATGCACAGCATAATAGCATAATTACGTGTCATGTGACCCTACCCTAAAACATCAAAATAAACAGTCTACCAGGTCCAGATGGCATTCACCTCTATATTGTAAGGAAGTTCAGTTAGGTCATAGACATACCCTTATTTCTAAAATTTGTGAACTCTATAGTGACAAGGTTAGTTCCTCAGGACTGGTGCATATTAAACATGTGCAAATATTAAAGGGGTATTCCGGGCAAAAACATCTTATCCAAAGGATAGGAGATAAGATGTCTGACCGCGAGGGGACCACGGCTGGGACCCCCCATCGATCTCGCTGCAGCAGCTGCATTCTATGCGGGGCTGTGTCTCCAGTTTTGGAAACCTCCAGGTTTCCGGGACTGAGGATTTGACATCACGCCATGCCCCCTCCATTCATATCAATGGGAGGGGGCATGACGGCCATCACTCTCCCTCCCATAAACATGAAAGGAGGGGGCGTGGCGTGACGTCCCGTCCCCAGTCCCGGAAACCCGGTGGTTTCCAAAACTGGAGACGCAGCCCCGCATAGAATGTGGGTGCTTCAGGGAGATTGCAGGGGGTCCCAGTATGCGGGCCCCCCTGCGATCAGACATCTTATCTCCTATCCTTTGGATAGGGGATAAGATGTTTTTGCCCAAATACCCCTTTAACTAAGTAAGTCTGTAAACTATAGGACTATACGTTTAACATTGTTACATGTAAATTGTTTGAAGGTTTTCTAAGAGATGCTATACTGGAGTATCTTGATAAAAAATAAATGTATGACTCCATATCAGCATGGCTATTAACGGTCCTGTTAAATAACCTGATCAGCTTTTATGAGGAGGTGAGCTCCAGACTGGACCAGGGGGAATCACTGGATGTTGTATATATCTTGATTTCTCAAAAGCATTTGATTTTGTGTCACATGAAAGGTTAGTACATAAAAGAAGAATACTTGGGCTGGGGGAAAGTGTGGGCAAGTAACTAGATAAGGGATAAGAGGGTGGTTATAAATGGTACATACTCTGATTGGGTAACTGTTACGAGTGGGGTACAACAGGTCAGTATTGGGCTCTATACTATTTAATATATTTATTTTAGACCTTGTAGAAATAAAGTACCTTTGTTAAGGGTCAGACTAAAGTAGTTAACACTGTTGCTAATGGATCTAGATAAATTGTAGGCTTGGGCTAAGAAGTGGCAGATGAGGATTAAAGGGGTTAGCCACTATAAGGTGATTTTAGTACATACCTGCCAGACAGTAATGCACATGCTTAGGAAGGGATCCGCGCTTGTCTTGGGGCTAAATGGCTATGTTGTCAGATTACTATAATGCTAGGGCTATCTTTTTGTGAACGTGCTATTTCCTGTTGGAGTTCGTTCCCTCAAACTACATGTCCCATGATTCCTTGTTTGTAAGTGTAAGGTCACTTTTCTCCCTCCTTTCTTTCCATGCAATAGACCAGTTTTCTGACCAGGGTGCCTCCAGCCGTTGCAAAACTACAATTCTTACAAAATGATCTCCCTCCCACCCAGCAGCCGCTCCCCACACTGAAGCAGACAGGCATCCTCTGAACACTTGACTAGCGATGTAATGTCTCGGGCCGCACTGCAACCTGGGAAAACCCATCCATTTTGTATGATGTAAATAAACATTGGGGCAAAAGTCACAGAAGAATTGCGAGACCACCATCAAACAAAGGTATGGACACTATATTCTTAACTACACCAACTTTACAGCCCCTGTAGCATAGTCAGATAAAAAAAAATCCTGGAATACCCCTTGCTAAATCTAAGATTATGCACATGGGAAGGGGAAATTGATGCTGAGATTACCTACTACTTTACATAGAAAAACACTGGGTACAATTTACAAAATAAGGATTCTTTACCGATCAGTGAGACCAATAAGCACATTATATTTCTTCATGTAAATACTTTCAAGGACTCTATCCAAACACATAACACGTATATTTCAGCCGCCAAAAAAAAACACTATTTAAACCTTGTGAATGCATAGTATAAATAACAATATTCCAACTGAGAAGCAATTTACCGTATTTTTCGCCATATAAGATGCACTTTTTCTTCCCCAAAACTGGGGGGAAAAAGTCGGTGCGTCTTATACGGCGAATACACCCCTATCGCGGCGGTCCCTGCGGCTAATACAGGACATCACCGATCGCGGTGATGCCCTGTATTAACCCTTCAGATGCGACGATCAAAGCTGACTGCCGCGTCTGAAGGGAAAGTGACAGTAACCCGGCTGTTCAGTCGGGCTGTTCGGGACCGCCGCGATTTCACCGCTGCGGTCCCGAACAGCCCGACTGAATAGCCGGGTTAGTGCTTATAGGACACCGGGAGGGACCTTACCTGCCTCCTCGGTGTCTTCTCTGTTCAGGGATCCCCTGTATGGCCGATGCTCTCCTTTCTCGTCATCACGTCATCGCGTACGTGCGTCGGCGTGCGTCGGCGTGCGTAACGACGTGATGACGGCGACGGAAAGCGAGGATACCCGGCCGGCAGCAGAGACGTTCCGGAGCGACGGGGACACGACGACAGGACAGCATGCTGGGAGTTGTAGTTTTGCAACATCTGGAGGTCCACAGGTTGAAGACCACTATTGGGTTCAAAATCTTAAATTTTTTTGATTTTGCACCTAAAAATAGGGTGCGTCTTATACGCCGATGCGTCCTATAGGGCGAAAAATACGGTATATGGAGAGTAAGCAAAGTGCTCCTAGATAGTATTTACCTGTGTCCTGTAGGCTTGTTCATAATTGTTTCATATTTATAAATAATGGGAGACTTGCATCATTTCCAGGTGTACTGGATACATGATAACAGTTCTGGATGGCTAATAATGTCCTGCCAACTGGGACACAGTAGTTTTCTAGAAGGACTTCCTCCTCTTGTACAGTAAGGAGTATAGTAGTAATGTCCGTAGTAGAGAGCAAGTGGGCAACTAGTATACCACAATTTCTTTTCTCTTGAATTTATATGACGTCAGATGGGTACAGTAAAGGGCTCATGGTCTTGGAATCCCTATAAAAGGGAAACTCCAGTGAAAAACAAATGTTTTTAACCCCTTACGGACCACAGGTTTTTTCATTTTTGCACTTTCATTTTTTCCTCCTCACCAACGCTTTTAATTTTCCACCTACAGACCCATATATTGTTTTTTGTGCCACCAATTTAACTTTGAAATTACTTCAATCATTTTACCACAAAATCTACGGAGAAACCAGAAAAAAAAATATTTGTGGGGCTAAAATGAAAAAATAAAAAAAACAGCATTTTGTAACTTTCGGGGGCTTCCATTACTACGGTAATGACACCTTATCTTTGTTCTGTATGTACATACAAAAATGATACCCTACTTATATAGGTTTGATTTTTTTTTTTTTTACTTCTGTTAAAATTTTTTAACTTTATGCAAGAAAATTAGTATTAAAATTTTCCTCTTCTGACCCCTATAACTTTTTTTATTTTTCCGTATACGGGAATGTGTGAGGGCTCATTTTTTTCGCTATGATCTGAAGTTTTCATTGGTTGTTTTGATGGGACTTTTTGATCGGGTTGTATACATTTTTTTTAGGGTATACAAAGTGACCAAAAATACAAAATTTAGGATTTTGGTATTTTTTTTACGTGTACGCCATTGACAGTGCGGTTTCATTAACCTTATATTTTTATAGTTTGGAGATTTACGCAGGCGGCGATACCACATATGTTTATTTTTATTATGTTTATATATTTTTTATATGGAATTCGAGAAAAGGAGGTGATTTAAACTTTTATAAGGAAAGGGTTACTGTGTGTGTTTGTAAACTTTTTTAAAACTTTTTTTTACACTTTTAGTTCCCTTAGGGGACTTTTAGGAGGAATAATTTGATTCCTTATACAGATCAATGTGGTTCCATATAACCACATGGATCTGTGTGCTCTGCGCTCGATTGATAAAGCTTGGTCTTGCCAGGCTTTATCATTCACAGTGCAGCAGCCAACACATGAGGAGAGGTAAGCCCTCCGGCTACCTAAGAAGTGGATCGCCCCACCCCCCGCGGGAGCCCGTGCCGTACCTGCTTAACAGCACATGTATACACATCTATGGTGGTTAAGGGGTAAAATTGACTGGTGCCAGAAAGTTAAACAGATTTGTAAATTATTTCTTTATAAAAATCTTGAAGTTGTGTAGTTCTTTCCAGTCTGACTACAGTGCTCTCTGCTGACACCTCTGTACATGTCAGGAACTGTCCAGAGTTACAGCAAATCCCCATGGAAAACCTCTCCTGCTCTGGACAGTTCATGACACAGACAGAGGTGTCAGCAGAGAGCACTGTGGTCAGACTGGAAAGAACTACACAACTTCCTCTGAAGCATACAGCAGCTGATAAGTACTGGAAGCATTAAGATTTTTAAATATAAGTAATGTACAAATCTGTTTAACTATCTGGTACCAGTTAATTTAAAAACATTTGTTTTCCATTAAAGTACCTCTTTAAAGCTAAGCAAAAAATGAAGCCCCTCTATGGCTGTGTGCATGAGCTCTTACACTTGACATACTGTACTTTCTTTTGTCCATGTAAAATGGGTCATTCTTGAAATTTTATTTTAGATGATTTTACTTTGTGATATTTAAAATAGTTTACCAGATGAATAACGACAAAACAAATGAACTGTGAATCTCCCAAACCTATTTTAGGCATATTTTTTCACTGTCTGCCCTATATGTATGAAAGCAATTAAAACATTAGGCAATTAAGCCAGAATAAGGATCTGTAATTAGGACAGAAGTCAATTAGCCTTGTTAGAAAAGAAGAAACTTAGTAATTAGGTGAATTGCCCAAAGTATGCAAATGAAAATGTTTTATATTATCCTTTAGGTTCTAAGGTACAAATGGTGCACACAGCTTCATCTACATTAGTTTGCCCTTCAGTTGAGCAATGTTAATGTATAGATTCCATAATCGTTTGCCTAGCATGGTGTGAAATGATAAAAGAGCCACTTATTGTGCCTTTCATGATTAATGTTTTAGCACCAAGTGTTCAAAATCTTCGACACTTTTGCTCAGCATGATGTGTCTGTGCCGCTTGTGCATTATTAACATTATTTTCTTACACTTATCCCTTAGATCCATCACCCAGAACTTAAAATGTATTTATTGTACTTGTCACTAATAGCTGCCGACATTGGATTTCCCAAATTTGTCGACCATAACTGCATTTTTTTCAATACATTTTTGTAGAGCAGTATAGACCTAAATTAATAAGCACTTAGATTAAGAAAAGAGGTTTGCTAACATCTGGAAAGTGGCAGTGTGATGTAACAGGCCCAGGCCTGGCCTTCATCCTGGTGCCCGGGCCCACTGACCAGCATCACACTGACCAGCCAAGACAGGACATCTCTGTGGCCACTGACTAACTAAGGGTGGTTTGATTTGTTGGGCACCAAAAGCAGGAAGAAGACCAGGTCTTGAGAATGGGAGAGTGATATCAACAACACCGGGGGATCGGTGGAAGGTAAATTAAGGTGTATAATTATAGTTCTGGCAGCCCGGGGATAATGGCAAATAAAAATTTTTTTGTTGAAGTTCTCCTTTAATACCTGTAAGCACAGTATTAACCCCTTAAGGATCCGGGTTTTTTGCGTTTTTGCATTTTTGTTTTTTCCTCCTTACCTTTAAAAAATCATAACTCTTTCAATTTTGCACCTAAAAATCCATATGATGGCTTATTTTTTGCATCACCAATTCTACTTTGTAATGGCATCAGTCATTTTACCCAAAAATCTATGGCAAAACGGAATAAAGCATCATTGTGAGACAAAATTGAAAAAAAAAAAACGCCAATTTGTAAATTTGGGGGCTTCCATTTCTACACAGTACATTTTTCGGTAAAAATGACACCTTCTCTTTATTCTGTAGGTCCATATGATTAAAAGGATACCCTACTTATATAGGTTTGATTTTGTCGTACTTCTGGAAAAAATCATAACTACATGCAGGAAAATGTATACGTTTAAAATTGTCATCTTCTGACCTCTATAACTTTTATATTTTTCCGCGTATGGGGCGGTATGAGGGGTAATTTTTTGGGCCGTGATCTGAAGTTTTTAGCGGTACCATTTTAGCATTGATATGACTAATTTTTTCATGATATAAAAAGTGACCAAAAATGCACTATTTTGGACTTTGGAATTTTTTTGCGCATACGCCATTAACGTACAGCTTAATTAACTATATATTTTTAGAATTCAGACATTTCCGCATGCGGCGATACCACATATGTTTATTTTTATTTACACAGTTTTTTTTTTTTTGTTTTTTTTTTATGGGAAAAGGGGGGTGATTCAAACTTTTAATAGGGGAGGTGTTAAATGATCTTTATTCACTTTTTTTTTCACTTTTTTTTTTGCAGTGTTATAGCTCCCATAGGGAGCTATAACACTGCACACACTGATCTTTTACATTGATCTCTGGTTTCTCATAGGAAACCAGTGATCACTGATTCTGCTGCTTGACTGCTCATGCCTGGATCTGGGCAGTCATTCGGCGATCGGACAGCGAGGAGGCAGGTAGGGATCCTCCTGCTGTCATGTAAGCTGTAGCTCCCTGAGCTAACCGGCATGGTTTTACTTTCACTTTAGACGCGCCGTGGCCCCGCGTTATAGATCGGAGCGGACTCATGACCTACGCGTACATCATGGGTCCTTAAGAGGTTAAAGGATTGGTTCCATCTGAAGATGTAATCGCCTGCCTATCTACAGAACAGGTTAAAAGCTTAGCCTCAGTAAGAAAAATGTGAATAGAATAGGTAAGACAAGAAGGTGGTGGCCATATGCAAACTGATTATTTGGCTCTTTGTTTGTATGAGGTGGCTAAAGGAGTGGCTGGTGGGATGGCGTCTTATTGGCATCTTTTAAATTCTAATTCAGATACTTTGGTCTACATTATATTGGGTGTCTTACACTGAGGTCTGTATTATACGGGGGTGTCTGAAACTGGATCTGTATCATATTGGGGGTTTCATACTGGGGCCTGTATTATAGGGGATCTGATATTGGGCTCTCTTTTATAATTGTAGTCAGGTACTGAGGTCTGCGTTATACAGGGAGTCTAATACTAGGGGTCTGATACTGGGGTCTATATTATGCTACTGGGGTCTGTTTTATGCAGGGTTTATTATTGTAGTTTCTATTATAATTGGGATCAGATACTGGGGTCTATATTATGCTACTGGGGTCTGTATTATGCAGGGTTTATTACTGGAGTTTCTATTATAATTGGGATCAGATACTGGGGTCTGCATTGAACTGGGGGTCTGATACTGGAGTCTGTATTATTCTGGGGGGTCTGATACTGGAGTTGTATTATTCTGGGGGTCTGATACTGGAGTCTGTATTATTCTGGGGGTCTTATACTGGAGTCTGTATTATTCTGGGGATCTGATATTGGGGTCTGCTTTAATCCCTTGGGCACCGAGCCCATTTTGACCTTAAAGGGGTACTCTGCTGCTCAGCGTTTGAAACAAACTGTTCAAAACCTTGGAGTCGGCACCAGGAGCACGTGATGTCATAGCCCCGCCCCCTCATGGTGTCACACCCTGCTCCCTCAATGCAAGTCTATGGGAGGGGGCGTGACACAAGCTCCCGGTGCCGGCTCCAGCGTTTGGAACAGTTTGTTCCAAATGCTGAGCAGCAGAGTACCCCTTTAAGGATGGGAGCATTTTTTGCAATTCTGACCACTGTAACTTTAAGCATTAATAACTCTGGGATGCTTATACTTATGAATTTGATTCCGAGATTGTTTTTTCGTGACATATTCTACTTTATGTTAGTGGTAAATTTTTGTCGATACTTGCATCAATTTCATGAAAAATTTGAATATTTTGCATTTTTATAACTTTGAAGCTCTCTGCTTGTAAGGAATATAGACATACCAAATAAATTACATGTTGATTTACATATACAATATGTTAACTTTATATTGACATCATAAAGTTGTCATGTTTTCACTTTTGGAAGACATCAGAGGGCTTCAAAGTTCAGTAGCAATTTTCTAATTTTTCAAGTAAATTTTTAAAATCTGAATTTTTCAGGGACCAGTTGAGTTTTGAAGTGAATTTGAGGGTCTTTATGTTAGGAATACCCCATAATGGACCCCATTGTGAAAACTGCACCCCTCAACGTATTCAAAATGACATTCAGAAAGTGTGTTAACCCTTTAGGTGTTTCACAGAAATAGCAGCAAAGTGGAGGCGAAATAAAAAATCTTCATTTTTTACACTAACATGTTCTTGCACACCCAGTTTTTTTAATTTTTACAATGGGTAAAAGAAGAAAAAGCCACCCAAAATTTGTAACCCAATTTCTCTTGAGTAAGGAAATACCTCATATGTGTATGTAAAGTGCTTTGTGTGCGCACTAGAGGGCTCAGAAGAGAAGATGTGACAATGGGATTTTGGAAAGCGAATTCTGCTGAAATGGTTTTTGGGGGGGCATGTTCATTTAGGAAGCCTCCATCATCCCAGAACCGCAAAAAACACCCCACATGTCACACTATTTTGGAAACTACACCCCTCAAGGAACGTAACAAGTGGTACAGAGAGCCCTAACACCCCACAGGTGTTTGACAAATTTTCAATAAATTTGGACGTGAAAATGAGAATTTTTAATTTTTTTCACTAAAATGTTGATGTTACCCCAAATTTTTCATTTTCACAAGGAGTAATAGGTTAAAATGTCCCCCAAAATTGTAACCCCCAGTTCTCTCGAGTAAGGAAATGATCAGATGTGGATGTAAAGTGATCTGCGGGTGCACCAGAGGGCTCAAAAGGGAAGGAGCGACATTGGGGTTTTGGAAAGCGAATTTTGCTGAAATGGTTTTTGGGGGCATGTCTCATTTAGGAAGCCCTTATGGTGCCAGAACAGCGAAAAACACCCCACATGGCAACTATTTGGAAAACTACACCCCTCAAGGAACATAAAAAGGGGTACAGTGAGCCTTAACACCCCACAGGTTTTTTACAACTTTGCGTTGAAGTTTGACATGAAAATGAAAAATGTTATAGTTTTTTTTACTAAAATGCTGATGTTACCCCAAATTTTTCATTTTTAAAGGGGTAATAGGTGAAAATTTAACCCCAAATTTGTAATCCCATTTCTCTTGAGTAAGGAAATATCTCATATGTGGATGTAAAGTGATCTGCGTGTGCAATAGAGGGCTCAGAAGGGAAGGAGCGAAAATTTAATTTTGGAGAGAGGATTTGGTTGGAATAGAAGTCTGGGGCCATGTGCGTTTACAAAGCCCCCATGGTGCCAGAACAGTGGACTCCCCCCCCCCCACACACACACACATGTGACCCCATTTCAGAAACGACACCCCTCACGGAACGTAACAAGGGGTGCAGTGAGAATTTACACCCCACTGGCGTTTGACAGATCTTTGTAACAGTGGGCTGTGCAAATGAAAAATTACAGTGGACCACTGTTCCAAAAATCTGTCAGTCACCTGTGGGGTGTTATGGCTCACTATACCCCTTATTAGATCACGTGAGGGGTGTAGTTTCCAAAATGGGGTTACGTGTGGGTATTTATTGCACCCCTGTGCAAATCACCAGTTTAGGCCTCAAATGTACATAGTGCGCTCTCACTCCTGGGCCTTGTTGTGCGCCCGCAGAGCATTTTACGTCCACATATGGGGTATTTCCATATTTGGGAGAAATTGTGTTACAAATTTTGGGAGGTCTTTTTTTTCTTTTACCTCTTATGAAAATGAAAAGTAAAAATTTTTACGCTAACAGGCTGGTGTAGACCCCAACTTTTCCTTTTCATAAGGGGTTATAGGAGAAAAAGCCACCAAAAATTTGTAGTGTAATTTCTCCCGAGTACGGAAATACCCCATATGTGGCCCTAAACGGTTGCCTTGAAATACGACAGGGCTCTGAAGTGAGGAAGCCCCATGCGCATTTGAGGCCTAAATTAGGGATTTTCATAGGGGTGTACCCGGATACAAGCGTTACACTTGCCTCCTCCACCAAAAACACTGTATGTCAGTTTTCCTCAAACAGGGTGCAGTTTTCCTCTAGCTGCTGCAAAACTCCCAACATGCCTGGACAGTCAATGGACAGTCTGGATGTCCGGCAATACTGGGAGTTGTTATTTTGATACAGCTGGAGGCTCCGTTTTGGAAAAACTGACGTACATGACTTTCTTAATTTTTATTTGGGGGGGGGGGGGGGGGCGCGACAGTGTAAGGGTGTAGTGTATATGTATTGTTTTACTCTTTATTATGTGTTAGTGTATGCATGCTGGGAGTTGTAGTTATGCAACAGCTAGAGGCACACTGGTTGGGATTGGGAAACACTGAATTAGGTAACAGACTACCGCAGTGTTTCCGCACCACTGTCTGTTTCCTAAGTCAGTGTTTCCCAACTCATGTGCCTCCAGCTGTGGCAAAACTACAACTCCCAGCATGCATGGTTGGTCAGTGCATGCTGGGAGTTATAGTTTGGCAACAGCAGGAGGCACACGGGTTGGGAAACATTGAGTTAGGAAACAGACAATGTTTCCCAACCAGTGTTCCTCCAGTTGTTGCAAAACTACAACTTCCAGCATGCCCAGACAGCTGAAGGGCATATTGGGAGTTGTAGTTATGCAACTACTGGAGGAGAACAGTTTGGAGACCACTGTGTAGTGGTCTCCAAACTGTAGCCCTCCAGATGTTGCAAAACTTCAACTCCAAGCATCCCCAGACTGCCCAGGCATGCTGGGAGTTGTAGTTCAGCAATATATGAAGGGCAAGATGTTGCTGAACTACAACTCCCAGCATGCCTGGGCAGTCTCGGCATGCTTTGAATTGACATCTGGAGCACTAAAGTTTTGAAACCACTGTATAGTGGTCTCCAAACAGTGCCCTTCCAGATGTTGCAAAACTACAACTCCCAGCATTCTGAGACTGTCCAGGCATGCTGGGAGTTGTAGTTCTGCAATATCTGAAGGGCCAGATGTTACAGAACTACAACTCCCAGCATGCCTGGACTGTATGGGCATGCTGAGAGTTGTAACTTTGCAACATCTGGAAGGACACAGTTGGGAGACCACTGCACTGGCCAAAGGCTGTCTGGGCATGCTGGGAGTTGTAGTTTTGAAACTCTTAGAAGCAGCAGTGAAGATCACTTTACAGTGATCTTCACTGCTGCCTCTGACGCTGCGGCTGCCTCCACTTGCCGGTCCTCCCCTGCTCCACTCTCCGGTCCCTGGTCCTCGTCCCCGCGCTGCTCCCCTGCTCCACTCGCCAGTCCCCGCAGCCCAAGGTACCCGCCGCCATCTTTCTAGATACGTCCTTGGTCCTTAAGTACCAGGGAGCTAGGGCGTATCTGTACACCCTTCGTCCCCAAGAGGTTAAGCTGGAGGTCTGATATTGGAGTCTGTATTTTACTGTGCGTTTGTTACTGGGGGTCTGTATTATAATTGGGGTCTGATACTGGAGGCTGTATAATACTGGGAGTCTATATAACACCGGGGGTCTGATACTGTGGTCTGTATTATACTAGGGGGCTTGATGAAGGCAATCTCTCTCTGCATTGTGAGAGGGAAGAGGGTAAAGGGGAGGAGAGGAAGGTGCAATGTGATCTAGAAGGCTTGTTGAAAAAGTGATGGAGATGGGGGTAAAGTTTTACTGTTTCTGTAATGCAGCAGATAATAATGATATCATCCAATTTAGGAAGATGGGTTGTCTATAGCACAAGCGGCTGTGCACTAAATGAAATGGCTTAATAGAGTAACTGTACTGGACAACAACATTGTTCTGTCTGTTACTTCTGTTACAGAAAACAAATGCTACTCAAATGGCCTATAAAATGGCTTAGTAATAAATCTTATTTTATCCTTACAGTTGGTGGCAATATCAGTTACCAAGGAACACAATGATATGTGAGAACACTCCATCCAAGGCACTAATCCTAAACACCATTAAATAGATTAAAAGTCAAGCCCAGGTTCAATGTAACACTGGCAGAGACAAGGCAATACTTTAAACACAAGTATAGGAAGGAGAGAGTTATATGTCCAGGATATCATATTTATTCAAATAGCAAGCAAGAATTAAGTTGTTGGTGTAATCTGGAAAAAATACTAGTTTTAAGTATTTATGTGACTATAGTAATGCTAATCATGCAAAGAAATTTAATTACTATATTATTTTTGATAAGCTTTTTATTTTATTACTTAATACTTTTAATTAATATAGAATAATTGATATTTGTTGTGTTCTAACCTATGTATCAGGTTTTTTATCACTTTTTAAAACTCACAGTGATTTATCAGAAGAAAATCCTGTAATACCAACTACGGTACTATACATTGGAGTTCAACATAACAGAACAGACCTAGTTTGTTGTCCAGAGAGCAGCGGTGCAGATGTGTAGGTGCGGCCTGGTGGACAGCTTGTCTGTCTTTTTTAGGAGAAACATTGAACAGGTGAACATGGGAGTCCATTGGAAGGGAAAAATCAGCAGGTCTTCCACCAAAGTTTTGGTCTCCCTCCAAAAGTGTTCAACGAGATCTGCTTGGCATCTCCAACATTTACAAGTGGTATATGGATTTAAAGGGGTACTCCGCCCCTAGACATCTTGTCTCATATCCAAAGGATAGGGGATAAGATATCTGATCGCCGGGGTTCCACCACTGGGGACCCCCACGATCTCGGCTGCGGCACCCCAGGCATCCGGTGCATGAAGTGAACTTTGCTCTCTGCCGGATGATTGGCGATGCGGAGGCTCGTGACGTTACGGCCACGCCCCACTCGTGACGTCATGGTCAATGCAAGTCTATGGAAGGGGGCGGGATCATGACCATGACATCACGAGTGGGATGTGGCCATGACGTCACGAGCCCCTGGCGTTGCATTGGACACTCTAAACGAATGTGCCAGGTGCAGCAGGGAGTTCGCAGGGGTCCCCAGCGGCAGGACCCCCCCATGATCAGGCATCTTATTACCTATCCTTTTAATAGGGGATAAGATGTCTAGGGGTGGAGTACCCCTTTAAGAAATGGAGTAGTGCTTGGATATGATATAAATGCATTAACAGTTTATTTGTTTCTCTATGAGTGGTGTAGGTTGCTTAGCTGCATGATTCCAAATAATTTGCCATATCTCCGGGTAAATGGGACAGCCAATGACAGGTTACAATTTTATCTTTCTCTTATACGGCGGAGGACAGCAATTGGTACATCGTAGAAATATGTCATTTTGGATAGATGCCCAGCCTGCAACTTCTCACAAGGGATGAGGGAGGAAACCATAAGGGAACCAAAGGCTGAAGTAATAAAGTAATAAATCTGTTAGTAGTGGAGTCTCTCAGAGTTACAATATGAAAGGGTCGACCATGTCTATCAGGAGGAAAATACCTCTTGTAGACCAGTTAGTTACTTTGGTGGGGGCAAGGTTAGGGGGTTGTAAAAAGCAGACAATAATGGCAGAGTTTGACAAGGCTACAATGAAATGACTTCTGCATGCTGACCAAATATCCCTGGTAAACTTTATTGGGCCTAAAAGATTGCTGATTTTTGATTTGCCTGAATTGTGTTGCACAATAGTAGTGCATTAGATAAGGTTCTGCAAGACCTCTCCATTATCACTTGCTAGCCAGCATTATCAACCTTGCCATCCAGTGGCGCTTGTAGTTCCATAACAAAATAAGATGTCTGATTGCCGCCCCGTCGCTGGGGATCCCCGCGACCTCCCTGCTGCACCCGGCATTCTTTTAGAGCATTGGGTGCAGTGCCGGAGGCTCGTGACATCACGTCCACGCCCCACTCGTGACGTGAAGTCATGAGCCTCCGCCCCACATAGCCAGTCATCCGTCACGGAGTGAAGTCCGCTCTATGCAACGGATGTCTGGGGTGCCGCAGCCGAGATCGCGGGGGTCCACTGGAGAGAGGGATAAGATGTCTAGGGGCGGAGTACCGCTTTCAAGCATAAAATCACGTAATTCAGGTGTGATGTAGGAGGAGGTCCTGGCAAATGGCAAATAGCTTTGCAACGTTTATTTAGCTTCAGCTACAGCGTTATTGCACATGTTGCATCTCACCTGAGCCGCAACACGTGCAGTATCGCTGTAGCTGAAAGCTAAATAAACATTTCAAAGCTACAGTGGGCAAAAAAGTATTTAGTCAGCCACTAATTGTGCAAGTTCTCCCACTTAAAAAGATGAGAGAGGCCTGTAATTTTCATCATAGATATACCTCAACTATGAGAGACATAATGAGAAAAAAAAATCACAAAAATCACATTGTCTGATTTTTAAAGAATTTATTTGAAAATGATGGTGGAAAATAAGTATTTGGTCAATAACAAAAGTTCATCTCAATACTTTGTTATATACCCTTTGTTGGCAATGACAGAGGTCAAACATTTTCTGTAAGTCTTCACAAGGTATTCACACACTGTTTCTGGTATATTGGCCCATTCCTCCATGTTGATCACCTCTAGAGCAGTGATGTTTTGGGGCTGTCGCTGGGCAACACAGACTTTTAACTCCCTCCAAAGGTTTTCTATCGGGTTGAGATCTGGAGACTGGCTAGGCCACTCCAGGACCTTGAAATGCTTCTTACGAAGCCACTCCTTCGTTGCCCGGGCAGTGTGTTTGGGATAATTGTCATGCTGAAAGACCCAGCCATGTTTCATCTTCAATGCCCTTTCTGATGGAGGGAGGTTTTCACTCAAAATCTCACGATACATGGCCCCATTCATTCTTTCCTTTACACAGATCAGTCGTCCCGGTCCCTTGGCAGAAAAACAGCCACAAAGCATGATGTTTCCACTCCCATGCTTCACAGTAGGTATGGTGTTCTTTGGATGCAACACAGCATTCTTTCTCCTCCAAACACAGCGAGTTGAGTTTTTACCAAAAAGTTCTACTTTGGTTTCATCTGACCATATGACCATATGACATCCCAATCCTCTTCTGGATCATCCAAATGCTCTCTAGCAAACTTCAGAAAGGCCCAGACATGTACTGGCTTAAGCAGGGGGACACGTCTGGCACTGCATGATTTGAGCCCCTGGCGGCTGTCACGATGCCGGCTGGCAGGTAGTGGACCCTCTGTGCCAGAGAGGGATTGGCGTGGACCGTGCTAGTGGACCGGTTCTAAGCCACTACTGGTTTTCACCAGAGCCCGCCGCAAAGCGGGATGGTCTTGCTGCGGCGGTAGTGACCAGGTCGTATCCACTAGCAACGGCTCACCTCTCTGGCTGCTGAAGATAGGCGCGGTACAAGGGAGTAGGCAGAAGCAAGGTCGGACGTAGCAGAAGGTCGGGGCAGGCAGCAAGGATCGTAGTCAGGGGCAACGGCAGAAGGTCTGGAAACACTGGCAAGGGACACACAAGGAACGCTTTCACTGGCACTAAGGCAACAAGATCCGGCAAGGGAGTGCAAGGGAAGTGAGGTAATATAGGGAGTGCACAGGTGATAACTCTAATTGGAACCACTGCGCCAATCAGCGGCGCAGTGGCCCTTTAAATCGCAGAGACCCGGCGCGCGCGCGCCCTAGGGAGCGGGGCCGCGCGCGCCGGGACAGAACAGACGGGGAGCGAGTCAGGTAGGAGAGCCGGGGTGCGCATCGCGAGCGGGCGCTACCCGCATCGCGAATCGCATCCCGGCTAGCAGCAGGATCGCAGCGCCCCGGGTCAGAGGACGTGACCGGGGCGCTGCAGCGGAGGAGGTGAAGCGAGCGCTCCGGGGAGGAGCGGGAACCCGGAGCGCTCGGCGTAACAGTACCCCCCCCCTTGGGTCTCCCCCTCTTCTTGAAGCCTGAGAACCTGAGGAGCAGACTTTTGTCAAGGATGTTGTCCTCAGGTTCCCAGGATCTCTCTTCAGGACCACAACCCTCCCAGTCTACTAAAAAAAAATTTTTTCCTCTGACCTTTTTGGCAGCCAAAATCTCCTTGACCGAGAAGACGTCCGAGGAGCCGGAAACAGGAGTGGGAGGAACAGATTTGGGAGAAAAACGGTTGAGGATGAGTGGTTTGAGAAGAGAGACGTGAAAGGCATTAGGGATACGAAGAGAAGGAGGAAGAAGAAGTTTATAAGAGACAGGATTAATTTGACACAGAATTTTGAAAGGACCAAGATAGCGTGGTCCCAACTTGTAGCTAGGGACACGGAAGCGGACATATTTAGCGGAGAGCCATACCTTGTCTCCAGGGGAAAAAACGGGGGGAGCTCTTCTTTTCTTATCCGCGAACCTCTTCATGCGTGAAGAAGCCTGTAAGAGAGAATTTTGGGTCTCTCTCCATATAATGGAAAGGTCACGAGAAATTTCATCCACAGCGGGCAGACCAGAGGGCAAGGGGGTAGGGAGGGGGGGAAGAGGGTGACGGCCGTACACCACGAAAAATGGGGATTTGGAGGAAGATTCAGAGACCCTGAAGTTATACGAGAATTCGGCCCATGGAAGGAGATCTGCCCAGTCATCCTGGCGGGAGGAAACAAAATGTCGCAAATAATCACCCAGGATCTGGTTAATTCTTTCTACTTGTCCATTGGACTGGGGATGATATGCAGAGGAAAAATTTAATTTAATCTTGAGTTGTTTACAGAGAGCTCTCCAGAATTTAGACACGAATTGGACCCCTCTATCCGAGACAATCTGCGTAGGCAACCCGTGAAGACGAAAAATGTGTACAAAAAATTGTTTAGCCAACTGAGGCGCAGAAGGAAGACCAGGAAGAGGAATGAAATGTGCCATTTTGGAGAATCGATCAACGACCACCCAAATAACGGTGTTGCCACGGGAAGGGGGTAAATCAGTAATAAAATCCATACCAATCAGAGACCAAGGCTGTTCGGGGACAGGCAGAGGATGAAGAAAACCAGCGGGCTTCTGGCGAGGAGTCTTATCCCGGGCACAGATAGTGCAGGCTCGCACAAAGTCCCCAACATCCGTTTCCAGAGTTGGCCACCAATAGAAGCGGGAGATGAGTTGCACAGATTTCTTGATGCCCGCATGACCTGCGAGATGGGAGGAGTGACCCCATTTGAGGGTTCCGAGGCGTTGGCGTGGAGAAACAAAGGTCTTTCCTGGAGGAGTCTGTCTGATGGAGGCAGGAGAAGTGGAGATCAGGCAGTCAGGTGGAATGATGTGTTGCGGAGGGAGATCAACTTCAGAGGCATCCGAGGAACGAGAGAGAGCATCGGCTCTAATGTTCTTATCGGCAGGACGAAAGTGAATCTCAAAATTAAATCGGGCAAAGAACAGAGACCACCGGGCCTGGCGAGGATTCAGCCGTTGGGCCGACTGGAGGTAGGAGAGGTTCTTGTGGTCGGTGTAGATAATAACAGGAAATCTTGATCCCTCCAGCAGATGCCTCCATTCCTCAAGTGCTAATTTAATGGCTAGAAGTTCTCGATCCCCGATGGAGTAGTTCCTCTCCGCTGGAGAGAAGGTCCTAGAGAAAAAACCACAAGTGACAGCATGCCCGGAAGGATTTTTTTGTAGAAGAACAGCTCCAGCTCCTACTGAGGAGGCATCAACCTCCAATAGGAAGGGTTTGGAAGGGTCAGGTCTGGAGAGCACGGGAGCCGAAGAAAAGGCAGACTTGAGTTGTTTAAAGGAGTCTTCTGCTTGAGGAGGCCAGGACTTGGGATCAGCATTTTTCTTGGTTAAAGCCACGATAGGAGCCACAATGGTAGAAAAATGTGGAATAAATTGCCTGTAATAATTGGCGAACCCCAAAAAGCGTTGGATAGCACGGAGTCCGGAGGGGCGTGGCCAATTTAAGACGGCAGAGAGTTTGTCTGGATCCATCTGTAGTCCCTGGCCAGAGACCAAATATCCTAGAAAAGGAAGAGATTGGCATTCAAACAGACATTTCTCAATTTTGGCATAGAGTTGGTTGTCACGAAGTCTCTGAAGAACCATACGGACATGCCGGCGGTGTTCCTCTAGATTGGCAGAAAAAATTAGGATATCGTCCAGATATACCACAACACAGGAGTATAAAAGATCACGAAAAATTTCATTGACAAAGTCTTGGAAGACGGCAGGAGCATTGCACAGTCCAAAGGGCATGACCAGATACTCAAAGTGTCCATCTCTGGTGTTAAATGCCGTTTTCCACTCGTCCCCCTCTCTGATGCGGATGAGGTTATAGGCGCCTCTTAAGTCCAATTTAGTGAAGATGTGGGCACCTTGGAGGCGATCAAAGAGTTCAGAGATGAGGGGTAAGGGGTAGCGGTTCTTAACCGTGATTTTATTAAGACCGCGGTAGTCAATGCAAGGACGTAGGGAGCCATCTTTTTTGGAGACAAAGAAAAATCCGGCTCCGGCAGGAGAGGAGGATTTACGGATAAAGCCCCTTTTTAGATTCTCCTGGACGTATTCGGACATGGCAAGAGTCTCTGGGGCAGAGAGAGGATAAATTCTGCCCCGGGGTGGAGTAGTACCCGGGAGGAGGTCGATAGGGCAATCATAAGGCCTGTGAGGAGGTAGAGTCTCAGCTTGTTTTTTGCAGAAAACATCCGCGAAGTCCATATAGGCCTTGGGGAGACCGGTTACTGGAGGAACCACAGAGTTACGGCAAGGGTTACTGGGAACCGGTTTTAGACAGTTCTTGGAACAAGAGGACCCCCAACTCTTGATCTCCCCAGTGGACCAATCCAGGGTTGGGGAATGAAGTTGAAGCCAGGGAAGTCCAAGGAGAATCTCCGAGGTGCAATTGGGGAGGACCAAAAGTTCAATCCTCTCATGATGAGATCCGATGCTCATAAGAAGGGGCTCCGTGCGGAAACGTATGGTACAGTCCAATCTTTCATTATTTACACAATTGATGTAGAGGGGTCTGGCGAGACTGGTCACAGGGATGTTGAACCTGTTGACGAGAGAGGCCAAAATAAAATTTCCTGCAGAACCAGAGTCCAAGAAGGCCACTGTAGAGAAGGAGAAGGCAGAAGCAGACATCCGCACCGGCACAGTAAGACGTGGAGAAGCAGAGTAGACATCAAGGACTGTCTCACCTTTGTGCGGAGTCAGCGTACGTCTTTCCAGGCGGGGAGGACGGATAGGACAATCCCTCAGGAAGTGTTCGGTACTAGCACAGTACAGGCAGAGGTTCTCCATACGGCGTCGTGTCCTCTCTTGAGGTGTCAGGCGAGACCGGTCGACCTGCATAGCCTCCACGGCGGGAGGCACAGGAACAGATTGCAGGGGACCAGAGGAGAGAGGAGCCGAGGAGACGAAACGCCTCGTGCGAACAGAGTCCATATCTTGGCGGAGTTCCTGACGCCTTTCAGAAAAACGCATGTCAATGCGAGTGGCTAGGTGAATAAGTTCATGTAGATTAGCAGGAATTTCTCGTGCGGCCAGAACATCTTTAATGTTGCTGGATAGGCCTTTTTTGAAGGTCGCGCAGAGGGCCTCATTATTCCAGGACAATTCTGAAGCAAGTGTACGGAATTGTACGGCATACTCGCCAACGGAAGAATTACCCTGGACCAGGTTCAACAGGGCAGTCTCAGCAGAAGAGGCTCGGGCAGGTTCCTCAAAGACACTTCGGATTTCCGAGAAGAAGGAGTGTACTGAGGCAGTGACGGGGTCATTGCGGTCCCAGAGCGGTGTGGCCCATGACAGGGCTTTTCCGGACAGAAGACTGACTACGAAAGCCACCTTAGACCTTTCAGTGGGAAACAGGTCCGACATCATCTCCAGATGCAGGGAACATTGGGAAAGGAAGCCACGGCAAAACTTAGAGTCCCCATCAAACTTATCCGGCAAGGATAAGCGTATCCCAGGAGCGGCCACTCGCTGCGGAGGAGGTGCAGGAGCTGGCGGAGGAGATGACTGCTGAAGCTGTGGTAGCAACTGTTGTAGCATAACGGTCAGTTGAGACAGCTGTTGGCCTTGTTGCGCAATCTGTTGTGACTGCTGGGCGACCACCGTGGTGAGGTCAGCGACAACTGGCAGAGGAACTTCAGCGGGATCCATGGCCGGATCTACTGTCACGATGCCGGCTGGCAGGTAGTGGACCCTCTGTGCCAGAGAGGGATTGGCGTGGACCGTGCTAGTGGACCGGTTCTAAGCCACTACTGGTTTTCACCAGAGCCCGCCGCAAAGCGGGATGGTCTTGCTGCGGCGGTAGTGACCAGGTCGTATCCACTAGCAACGGCTCACCTCTCTGGCTGCTGAAGATAGGCGCGGTACAAGGGAGTAGGCAGAAGCAAGGTCGGACGTAGCAGAAGGTCGGGGCAGGCAGCAAGGATCGTAGTCAGGGGCAACGGCAGAAGGTCTGGAAACACTGGCAAGGGACACACAAGGAACGCTTTCACTGGCACTAAGGCAACAAGATCCGGCAAGGGAGTGCAAGGGAAGTGAGGTAATATAGGGAGTGCACAGGTGATAACTCTAATTGGAACCACTGCGCCAATCAGCGGCGCAGTGGCCCTTTAAATCGCAGAGACCCGGCGCGCGCGCGCCCTAGGGAGCGGGGCCGCGCGCGCCGGGACAGAACAGACGGGGAGCGAGTCAGGTAGGAGAGCCGGGGTGCGCATCGCGAGCGGGCGCTACCCGCATCGCGAATCGCATCCCGGCTAGCAGCAGGATCGCAGCGCCCCGGGTCAGAGGACGTGACCGGGGCGCTGCAGCGGAGGAGGTGAAGCGAGCGCTCCGGGGAGGAGCGGGAACCCGGAGCGCTCGGCGTAACAGCGGCGTAGTGTGCTACTGATTGTAGCCTTTGTTACTTTGGTCCCAGTTCTCAGCAGGTCATTCGCTAGGCCCCCCCATGTGGTTCTGGGATCTTTGCTCACCGTTCTTGTGATCATTTTGGCACCACGGGATGAGATCTTGCATAGAGCCCCAGATCGAGGGAGATTTTTAGTGGTCTTGTATGTCTTCCATTTTCTAATAATTGATCCCACAGTTGATTTCTTCACACCAAGCTGCTTGCCTATTGCAGATTCAGTGTTCCCAGCCTGATGTAAGCCTTCAATTTTGTTTCTGGTGTCCTTTGACAACTCTTTGGTCTTGGCCATAGTGGAGTTTGGAGTGTGACTGTTTGAGGTTGTGGACAGGTGTTTTTTGTACTGATAAGTTCAAACAGGTGCCATTAATACAGGTAATGAGTGGAGGACAGAGGAGACTCTTAAAGAAGAAGTTACAGGTCTGTGAGAGCCAGAAATCTTGCTTGTTTGCAGGTGACCAAATACTTATTTTCCACCATAATTTGCAAATAAATTCTTAAAAAATCAGACAAGGTGATTTTCTGGATTTTTTTTCTCATTATTTCTCTCAAAGTTGAGGTATACCTATGATGAAAATTACAGGCCTCTCTCATCTTTTTATGTGGGAGAACTAGAACTTGCACAATTGATGGCTGACTAAATAGTTTTTTGCCCCACTGTATTTACCGTGAGTCGGGACCTCTTCCTACATTGCACTGCCTCTCCATGTACACTGGACTTCCAGCCGCAGTGCCGACCACTCTATTTCATTCATAATTCAGGTGTGGACAGGACATTATCACTATGTAATTTAAGGCAGTTGCAGCCCACAACTGTTGGTAAAATGCAAGCGCTACCCAAATAGATGTAAGAGCACCCTTATAATTCCATTATGTAATCTGACATTTTAATAAAAGCTTTAGATTATTTCCCATAACAGCATGGACTAAGCACAATTGCAATTCTTCTTTTTATTCCATATGTGTCAGTGATATACATACAGCAAAGAACATCTTATGGAAAACACTATATAGGGCTAGAGTTCTTTAGATCAAACCCTTACATGCAATCTAGTAGACAGTGGGAAGTTTTTGTAATTGAGAGTGGGCCCCCTTACCTACTTAACCCTTTACAGCTGTATAGGTAGCACATATGGTTCGCCCACCATTGGTGTTAGTAATAATTAGTGTTGAGCGGAATAGGCCATATTCGAATATGCAATATTTGCGATAAATATTCACATTGCGAATATTCACGCTCAACACTAGCAATTCCACATGATTTTTTGGCGGAAATGACAAATTTGGCTCTAATTCCACATAATCATGACTAACATTGCTGGATCACCAGTGTTGATGGAATGTGACATTTAAGCCCCCAAATAAAGTGATTCGTATTATGTTATAGCTGCCTGTTGCTATGGAGTTGTGCAGGAACAAAACCGCTCCTAAGCATTTTACACAGCTGGAGAAGCGCTATTCTTTTATGTTATGTATTACGCCTATCAGTATTTGTGCGAGGGGTGTGAGTATTTTCCACCCCCTGCATTTCTAGATGGGGCATTTAGAAGTTGTGGGTAGGAGGTGGGGGTATATAGCGCCCCTGCACCTACTGGCAGGGCGTACGTGACGTTTTGCGGATCAGGGCGTCACGGCTACGTCTGGCATTTGGATCCTTCCTCCACATTCTGGAGCTCCCGATGGTTGCTTCCCCTCTCGGAGCCCTGCTTTACTGAAGGCTATGTTGACGCGTCTCGGGATTTCCTATCGCCCCGACGGCTGCCTCACAGCGGGATGCCCGCCTCCCACTCGGTAAGGTTATGGCTTACCTCCAGTGCCGGGGTCGTCGTGAATGTGCTGTTATACAGGTACAGGTTTGGGGAGCTTGCACAGTGTTTGTCAGCCAGGGTGGTTGCATCAGTGGGTCCGGTGCATATCTGAAGTGTGTTTTGACGCATGGTTTGGGGGCTTTCTGATGACGTCATGCGGGCTGAGCTGCAAGTACTGTTGGCTGAGCCTGGCACGGCGGCAACTGCTGAGCAGAGGAGCGCACGTCTGGCCTTCGTGCAGACTTTACGAAGTCCTTCTCATGCGAAGCTGACAGTGTCTTTCTGTTCTCCCAGGACAGCACTATATCCCAGCGGCCTGACCTGTGCTCGTTACCCCCGGTACACCCACCCGTGTCATAGCTGCCGGTTCTCTCCTGTGTCTCTCATGTCATTCTGGTGCACCCGTGTAGAATTCAGTGATTGAATATGCTGCAGTCTCGTCAGAGCTCAAATACACTGCCTGCCTTTTACTGCCTGTATAGTTTTACTTAGTTTTTATTCACTGTAGTCCTGTGTGCACAGTGCAGTGTTACAGTGTATGCATATTGTATGGTCCTGTTACCTTTAGTGTTACTAGCCCTTCATATTTTAAATATAATGTACACTACATATTTTCTTTATGCCTCTGCAACATACATTTCCATATACTGTTGTATTGTACTCAAGGTATTTATACTGTTTATACGCTTGTGGTTTTAGACTATTCATACGCTCATGGCTTTTATACTGTTCATACGCTCATGTAATTTATACTGTTTATAGAATTAAGGCATTTTATACTGTTCATAAGCTCACAGCATTTACAATGTTCATACGCTCATGGCATTCATACGGTTCCTACACTCATGTAGTAATACTGTTCATACACTCATGGCATTCATACTGTTCATATGCTTATGGCATTCATACTGTTCATATGCTTATGGCATTCGTACTGTTCATACGCTCTTGACATTTATACTGTTCATACACTCATGTATTTATACTGGTAATACGCTCATGCCATTCATACTGTTCACTCGCTCAAAGCATTCATATTGTTCATACGATCATGGCATTTATACTGTTCATACGGTTATTGCATTTATACTGTTCATACAAGCAAACAACGGAGAGGCAGGAAATGTGGCAGCTCACCGGTAAGGTGGAAATCAGGCTTCTTTATTCTTCAAAACATGTTGCAGATACAGACATGTCAAATCGGGAGAGAATGGATGCTTTACAACTTCATGCAGCAAACAATAGGTAACGCCGTTTCACACAACACGTATGCTTCTACAGGCCTGCCCACTTCCTGCACAACAGCCATGAAATACTCTCCCCAGTGACGTGTGCAGGACAGGTGAGTTACAATTAAAACTCCAACATGAAAAAGAAAGTGACAACATAAAAATCACTAAAATCAACCTTGTCGTTTAGTCTTAACATATCTTGTTCTCTTGTTTTCAGAATAAGATAAGCTTCTCTTTGCAATAACTTTCTGTGCCTATCTTCTCCGTTGTCAATAGTAACGCTTTCCAATCCTAGAAAGCGCAGATTGGAAGTGTCACTATTATGCTTCATTCTGACATGGTTCAGAAATCTAGGTGAACCTTTTCTGAATTTTACGGCCCAAACATGCTCTCTGAATCTGGTGAAAAGTGGTCTGATGGAGTGCTGCCCATATAAAAAAAATCCACAACTACAAACTATAACATAAACTACAAACTTAGATCTGCAACACATAAAATCCATAATTTTAAAGTCTACTCCTCCCAGATTAATCTTTTTACAATTACAAGAACCACACTGATTGCCACTGGGTCTGGATTTCGACAGTCAGTTCTCTGATGTGGCACTTTTGAATCTACTCCGAACCAATTCATCTTTTAGACTCCTACTTTTTCTAAAGGTAACAATGGGTCTCTCCAGACAAATTGGACCTAGACTAGGATCCTTCTCAATCAGGGGCCAGTTGTTTAGAATTGCTTTTTTAATAGTGTCAGCTACTAGGCTAAATTTGAAGGAGAAACAAAAAAGCGTTCACCCTCCTCTCTTGAGGTATCATGGGAGTAAATCTGATCCTTTTCCAAAGGGGGACTTGAAGTTGGGTGTACCGGGGCACCTGTTATATTACTTGTGGATTTTTTCTTTCTCTTCTTGTATAAGAGATCAGAGCGACTCTGGTCCCTCGTTTTTTAACAGGGCATGGTAAAGGGGACCCTCAGGATAGCCTCTTAGTTTTAAACGCTCTATTAATTTGAACGCTTGCTCCATGAAAGTACCGTTGTCACTATTTATACGTCTCAACCTTAAAAATTGGCTTTAAGGGATAGCCCTTTGTGTGTGCTGAGGATGATAACTTTCATGGTGCAAAAACATATTTGAAGCAGTTGGTTTTCTAAACCCTTTTGTAATCAGATGTCCCTCTTACAGAAACCTGCACATCCAGGAAATTTAGAGTGTCACTGCTAAATTTATGGGTGAAGCACATGTTGAAATTGTTGGGGGTGTTCAGGTATGTCACAAAATCCTCAAACTCCAGGGTCGACCCAGTCCAGAGAATGAAGATATCGTCTACATACCTGAAAAACATTGCAAGTATCTGATATAGGGGTTGGAGGAAGAAAAAACTAATTTCTGCTCGAACGCAGACAGGTAAAAATTGGCAAAAGTGCATGCCACAGGCGTGCCCATCGCCATCCCATTTACCTGGTCATACCAGGTGTCATCAAATATGAAGGCATTGTGACTTAACACAAAGTGGAGGGCGTCACTAATAACATCGATGAAATCCCTATCTTTATCTAAGTAGAAGGTCCCTAATGCATTATGTGCCCTTTATCTGGGGGATTCTGGTATAAAGACTTTCTACGTCAGACCCGAGGAGAAATGCCAGTGTAATCCCTCCAGAGCTGCCAAAAATTTGTCGGTGTCCTTAATTAAGGAGGTGACATGTCTAAGCATAGGGCGGAGGAGCCAATCCAAATAGCGTGAGATTCTGTTACCGACCCCACCCCGGAGACTATGGGTTTCACAGGAGGTGACTCTAAGGTCTTATGAATTTTTGGTAAAAAATACCATGCTGGAAATTTGGGGTGGGTCGGCAACAGTCTCTCTTCAGTGCAGTTGGAAATGGTACCCCTCTCAACGTATCTTCTCAGAGAGGTCTGCAAACTGAATTTAAACTTTAAAGTGGGATTTTCACCCAATTTCAAATAAGTAAGCTGATCTCCTAGTTGGCTTAAAGCCTCTCTTTTATAGTATTCTTCCATAATAAGGACGGCATTACCGCCCTTTTCTGCCTTTTTTACTATGATGACTTTCTGTGATTTTAACCACCGAAGGGCCTCAATTTCAGCATGAGATAGATTGGGAGCATCTTTTGGATATATAAAAGCCCGTACCGCTTCAATAACCTTATAGTAAAATAAGTCAAGACTACTTACTGCGGCTATGGGGGGATTGAATCTAGATTTGACACCACTGACAAAGTCAGCGATTTCTATAGTGTCTTGACTAGAAAATACAAATTGTTCTTTCATCAGTTCCCCAACAGGCAGTCAATCTCCTCTTTAGACATATTATCAATTAAACTGCACCCCAAAGGGCCCACAAAAGCTGGAATTTCACCCATTTTGCATTCGGAATTGTGCTCTTCATTGAGAAAAAACTTTTTAAGGTTGATTTTATGGATCGCTTTGAACAGATCGATCTCAAAGGCTGTGAGACTGAACCGTTCAGGCAAGCAGTAATTCAACCCTGTAGTTAGGATTACTCCCTTAGTCATCCATTTCTGGTGACTAGTTCACCCAACGCGTTTCTGTCGCCTTTTTAAACAACGTCATCAGGGGAGTTTTACAGAACATCAAGAGTTATTAAAATATATGCCATAAAATATATGAGTCCGATGACCCATAATATATTCATCAGACAGTCAGAGATTACTTATAATTCCTATCCGATACCGTCAGATGTGCTCTCAATCAAAGGGGATATAGCAAACCATATGGGTATGCCCCTTTAAAATTTAAAGTTCTCAGCCAGCGGGGGTTTGCTCTGTAAAAGATAAAAATAACAACCAGCAAGTCGTGCAACAATCACATATATGTGCCCCCATCCGGGTAGTATCATCAGCGCAGCATTGTTCACTCACTTATAACCCTCCAGCTGGTGTCCCTGCAAAATAAAAACATATCCCTATTCAATATTCCACTCCTAGGGAGATTCCTGCAGAGAGAAAACATTCTCCAAATCGGAGTTACTCACAGTTCTGAGTCTTCTTATGAGGTTAAGCTGCCGGGGAAGACGGCGTCTGACGTCTTATGCAGAGGGACCGCTACGTCACATCCGATGCGCCTGCCCTGCTTCCCTAGGCGACGCGTCCCTGGGCGGTGCATAGTAACATGCACACGCTGGATGTGTATTAACTCTTAGTGGTCTATGCAAAAGGTCAGTAGGTACATTAACTTGGTCATTCAAAAGGTCAGTAGGTGCATTAGGTCAGTAGGTGCAGTAGGTGCATTAACTTGACCAAGTTAATGCACCTACTGACCTAATGCACCTACTGACCTTTTGCATGGACCACTAAGAGTTAATACACGTCCGGCGTGTGCATGTTACTATGCACCGCTCAGGGACACGTCGCCAAGGGAAGAAGGGCGGGCGCATCGGATGTGACGTAGCGGTCCCTCTGCATAAGACGTCAGACGCCGTCTTCCCCGACTGCAAGAGTGCGCGCTGCCGTTTAACCTCATAAGAAGACTCAGAACTGTGAGTAATTCCGGTTTGGAGAATGTTTTCTCTCTGCAGGAATCTCCCTAGGATTGGAATATTGAATAGGGATATGTTTTTGTTTTGTAGGGACACCAGCTGGAGGGTTATAAGTGAGTGAACAATGCTGCGCTGATGATACTACCCGGATGGGGGCACATATATGTGATTGTTGCACGACTTGCTGGTTGATATTTTTATCTTTTACAGGGCAAACCCCTGCTGGCTGAGGACTTCAAATGTTAAAGGGGCATACCCATATGTTTTGCTATATCCCCTTTGATTGAGAGCACATCTGACGGTATCAGATAGGAATTATAAGTAATCTCTGACTGTCTGATGAATATATTATGGGTCACCGGACTCTGGCATATACTTTAATGACGTCGTTTAAAAAGGCGACGGAAACGCGTTGGGTGAACTAGTCACCAGAAATGGATGACTAAGGGAGTAATCCTAACTATTTGAGTTGTAATATTTATACTCAAATAAAATTGGGAGGTGCTTTTGTGCTAACATTATAGCACTCCCTAGATATACCTTAACAGCTCTCTTTTTTTGTTTTGGTATCTTTAAACAAAATACAAGCACAATATTTAAACATGTGTTGCTTTTAGTATTTTAATGGATGGAAATAAAAGTTATATTTTAGACACCTCTTTCACTGGTATTGGTCAGCTGGTGATTTATATAGTTTTATACTATGCACATGCTTATAGTAGTTATACTGTACAAACGGTCATAGCTTATACGGTACTTTCACGCATATCAGTACATATGCTCATAGCTTTATACGGTACATATGCTCATAGCATTTATACTGTTTTATAGGCTCATAGTATTCATACGGTACATAACTGCATAGCATTCATTCCGGGCACACATTCATAATATTTATACTGCTATACTGTAAGTATTGATAGCATTTTATGTTCTTTTACACTGTGCAGTCATACACAGCATTTTTAAGGTACATAGGTTCTTAGCTTTCATATAGTCATACGTCCATGACCATTTACTGTGCAAAGATATGTTTACATACAGATGTCGATGCTAGAATTTACATGCATACTGATAGTTTCATCACATCTATACATTGAATAGCCCACTCCCACTACTTTAGCCTTTACCCCACGCATGTGTTAGAAATGTTTTTAAATCACGCATATGTTTTCCAGTTGTGCTACTATGTCTGTTATTTTCAGCGGAAGTTCCGGCTATTTACGGAGTCTTATATTTACTAGCAATACTAATTGTATCATGTACGCTACCAAGTCAGTATTACTCATTGCTAGGATTGGAGCAGCAGACTGCACAAATGTTAGTTTACCTCGCGTGTTACAGTTCATATCACGTGCATACGCTACTACGCTGTTATACTGGCATTTGTTCCTGCAGCTGATAGGTCATACAAGTTACTGTAGTAGTTGTACCACATTTTAGTCACTAACTCAGTATTACGGTTACATAGCAGCACTGTATGTTGACATCTGATATTCAGCCTCTACCTTTTGTTCAAGGGCACGCACCATGTTATTGTTGCAGACATGTCTCCAGCAAAATGACATCACGACACATAAGTGGTTATTTTCCCAACATACCTGCCACATCTGCAGGGGGTTGCACTACGCAGTTGTTGTTACCGACATGTCTTCAGAGCAACACCATCACGACACATAGGTGGTTGTATACCCTTCATACCTGCCACGTCTGCAGGGGCATGCACTGCATAGTTGTTTGTTACTGACACGTCTTCAGATCAACAACATCACGACACATAGGTGGTTGCATACCCCTTACCTGCCACGTCTGCAGGGAATGCACTGCACAGTTGTTGTTACTGACACATCTTCAGAGCAACAACTTCATGACACATAGGTGGTTGTATACCCTTCATACCTGCCTTGTCTGCAGGGGGATACACTGCATAGAAGTATTTTCCACCCCCTGCATTTCTAGGTGTGGCGTTAAGTAGTTGTGGGTATGAGGCAGGGGTATATAATGCCCCTGCACCTACAGGCGGCGGGCGTACATGACATTTTGCAGACCCCTTCCAACCCTCCCTTTTTTCAATTTACCATTACAGGGTATGCCCACTAAAGGCGTGCCCTCCGTCGCGGTTATGGGCACAATTCTGACCGCTTTGTTAAGTTTAATGTCTTTCATACAGGTATGTATGTATCGTTGTAATCATGAGCATGAGTGTGAAGCCCCGAGCACAAATGAAATAAATCACTTAGAAGGAGATTCATCAAGTTCGTAGTAGATTTTTTTGTTTAAAAAAGTCGCACGTACTTGCGCACGTGCGATTTTTCTATACATACTACAACTTTTTTATTTTTGATTACTCCAAAGCACATTTCTGAAATCTGCTCACGTAGTAATTTTTTTTAAACTTTGCAATGGTCATGTATTTATCAAATGCCATAGTCGCTATTTATGAAGAAAAAAAGTTGCATCTCCATCTAAAAGTGGCATATGTATTCCAGGTCCAACCTGGCTTACAGAAAGTGCATACGTCTGCCGAAAAGGACATTAAAACCCACTTTAACAACTGTTCTTGTTCTGCATCATGAAACAAAGCTACTAAATTAATGTTAATATTAATTATATAAAAAAATAATTATATAACTAATAACTATTCATTTTAAGGTTGAAAATTCACACTGCACACCTTGTTAATTTTAGGACACGTTCCTGCTGGCGTACCCACTAAATTAAAAAATTAATGTTGTGTTAACATAGAATAAGGCACCAAATAATTGTGTAAGAATTTTTACAGACTATGTAAATAACCCATATGTGGCACAAAAATGTTTCCTTAAAAAAAGAAACATCCATAGTAATACAGCTTCATGCACATTTTGGAGTGGGTAACGTACCGAGCCGTTTTTTTTTTTTTTTGTGGTTTCACTACTGTTTATGTGCCTGTTGATGCTGCGCTGTCTTCCTTCCTGATGTAAACTCTGGCCTCAATGCAGCGACTCAAGACTCCCCCCCCCCCACCAACGTCACAAAATACGGGGTCAAAATTAAACAATAAAGCCTCCAGAGTACGGATATTCATGGTGCGGCATAGTACGTTTTTAATATTTTTTAATTTCTGAGGAGGGTGGATGGGTTGTTGCAGGATAGTGCAGCTATTTAGTGCCAGGCAGGCCAGTCAGGGTGTCAACCGATGCGGTACACCCCCCCCTCCCCGTCACTCTCTAGCAACGTTTCTGGTAATAAAGGGTAGATAAAAAACTTTGGCTATTAACATAAGGGAAAACTTTTCTGCTTTAAAAAATGCTTTTGGAAGCGGATTTCCCGGATTTTGCATACGTGCAATTTATTTATCAAAGTCGTTCGACTATTTGATTAATAGGTCGCATGTAAGCAAAAGTAAGTTGAAAAAATTGTCATATAAAATCCCTAAGTTTGAAAAGAAGGATAAATCTCCTTTTTAAACCTTTCTAATGAACATTTGTTCCTGATTATTCTCTCTAGCACTTACATCTAACTCCTACACTTCAGGCACTGACTCACGATTTGTGGGTGTCTGTAGAAAGCTGGCAAGCCTTGACTTTTGAAACAAGCAATAATGTGAATGACAGCGCCATAGGAGTGCCGGTATTTTTATTGTAGAAATTAATTATGAAAAGAAATGTGGAGGTATATGAGGGGAAAAAAGCCTTATGCCTCGTAATGGAAATGACAAGTCTTTCAAAGTGTAGCTCTTAAAAAGTTCTGTAATGGGTAAAGAAGGGATAACAAGTGCATGAGATCACTCTCCGTGTCTAATTTTTTATTATCTTGTTCTTGCATGGTTCATGGTTTAAAAAGTTTACTGTGTTCTTCCAAGTTTAGTCTGAATGTATTAAGTATGTTATTATATTATGCATTTGCATGGATTATATTTAGAAGTTTTTGCGTTTTTCGGGCCCTTTTACACCCACTGTGAAAAAAAAGTACTGGTATTCAAATGGATTCCGTCTTTAGTAACTATAGGTTTGTCAAAGGGAATGCATCATCAGAAAATCACTTGTTGTATAAATCAGGTTTTTATGGTAACCATATTTTTTTTTTTCTAATTTTCCATTTTACTATCTATTTTTTCCATTCTGGTCACTAAGCCTAACACTAATCTGAGAATTCCTGTTCTGTACAGATCATTTCCTAGTAATGCCTTTCTTCACAGCACAGAATGGAGAACAATGAAAGGTGACACCAATATATAGATAACATTAGAGCCACCACCCATCACAACAGAGATCTGCATCCCCCTCCCTGTAGAATGACCTCTGAAAAGATCAGACAGAGTGCCCACTAGTGCCTCAAGTTCATGTGAATGGGATAGATTGTCTATTGTTGTCTATGGTCCATGCGTCCTGCTGTAAAGCATATCACTAAATGCTGTTAAAAACAGCCTTAAGCAAGATGGCAGACCCTATAATAATGCACAAAAATAAATAAACAAATTAAAATTAAAATCCGAAAATAGAAACAGATTAGAAAAAGAGCATATATGGCCAGGGAAATAAATCTAGGCGACATCATTTCTTTAGGGATTCTAACCTTGATCAGTATTTATTTAGTTGTTGCTGATATAATCAACAAAGACAAAACTATGAATGTATGAAAATGACGTAGCAGTCCCTAACAATAGACAACTAACAACTGATATGTAGTTTTCTATATCTGGTAGTAGGGAATGGCTGTGAAATGGACATCAGTTTCTGAATAGTTGATATATGTCTGACGCTCTTTATGGTGAGTAGGTTTCTTCCCATTTTACTGAGTTACTAACACAGTATCCTCGAATAACAAAAATCTCTAATTCATAGACAGTGTAAACTTAGACTAGGCAGTCTAAATGCACCAGATATTTCAAAGTGTTTCATTATGTTTAATAAATGTGTCAAATCTTAGACTGTCTAGTTTAAGTTTAACCTCAACTATTAGTTGGCTTAAACTCTGCCAACATTTTGCCAAGCTGTTGCCACATTTTGAGCCACGTCTCTATTAATGAAAGCCATGCCTCTTTGTTTGATAAGGAGGAAAAATGTCTTAAACTTAATAATAATTGTGGTAAGACAGTTTTTTTTTGGTGCAAATGATGGAAGAATATTGGTGAATTTGTAATTGTAAATCCGCTCCATCAATTTAATAAAGACCACTGCACAAATACACACAGTGCATACAAATCATTCACAGGTGTTTTACTCACTGCCGGCCAGATTACTCCTCCGTAGTTTTCAATGGATTCCTGTATAATAATTTCATACCCTGCATACCAGAGATGTTCTTTCCCAAAACAGGAGTAGATAGTGGGTATCCATTGCTTGCAGGGTTTGACAGATTGTTCATTGTTACATATGATGCCTATAAGAAAGTAAAACATTTTATGACTTCAAAAACATTTCACCTCAACACTATACTATTTTTTATTAAGAGTTTCACATGTACAGTATCCTATACAGATTTGATGCTGCCTTCAATTATGTAGGTTACACAACTCTGCAGCATAAAATCTGCAACTTCAAATCTGCAGCATCAAATATGTGCAAAATACTTATGTGGGAATATACCCTTAGGGTCAGTTCACATATCCTTATTTTTGCTGCAGCAGATTTTGCTACCCATTGAAGTCAATTGACAGCAAAATCTGCTGCAGCAAATCTGCAGCAAAAATATGAATGTTGTGAACTGACCCTTAGGTTGTATTCACACATACTCAAATGTGCAAGAGTTCCCAAATAGATAACAAGATCCACAGGTAGGATAAAACTCACTGTGCAATGAACGAGGCACAACACTCAGAAAATTCAATGGACACTCACTTTCTGCAGGCTCGGATGATAATTATGGAGAGTCCGTTTTGGCTGCAGCTTCAACCCTTCACTCACATGTTCATGTGGAGTCAGCAGTATACAGGAGGTTCCCACTCTAATTAAAGTGAAGATTGTAGGGATGTGCACATCCCTACAATCTGCACTTTAATTAGTGTGGGAACCTCCTTTATACTGGCTTATGTCTTGGTCAATTTTGAATGCTGGCGGTGCTTTCACTCTAGTGGTAGCATGAGACAGAGTCTACAACCCACACAAGTGGCTCAGGTAGTGCAGTCTTCCAGGATAGCACATCAATGCGAGCTGTGGCAAGAAGGTTTGCTGTGTCTGTCAGCACAGTGTCCAGAGCATGGAGATGCTACCAGGAGACATGCTAGCACATCAGGAGACGTGGAGGAGGCTGGAGGAGGGCAACAACCCAGCAGCAGGATCGCTACCTCGGCCTTTGGGCAAGGAGGAGCAGGAGGAGCACTGCCAGAGCCCTGCGAAATGACCTCCAGCAGGCCAAAAATGTGCATGTGTTCACTCAAATGGTCAGAAACAGACTCCACGAGGGTGGTATGAGGGCTCGACGTCCACAGGTTGGGGTTGTGCTTACAGCCCAACACCATGCAGGATGTTTGGCATTTGCCAGAGAACACCAAGATTTCGCCACTGGCGCCCTGTGCTCTTCACAGATGAAAGCAGGTTCACACTGAGCACATGTGACGGACGTGACAGAGTCTGGAGACGCTGTGGAGAATGTTCTGCTGCCTGCAACATCCTTCAGCATGATCGGTTTGGCGGTGGGTCAGTAATGGTGTGGGGTTGCGTTTCTTTGGGGGGACGCACAGCCCTCCATGTGCTTGCCTGAGGTAGCCTGACTGCCATTAGGTCACGAGATGAGATCCTCAGACCCCTTGTGGGACCATATGCTGGTGCGGTTGGCCTTCCTGCAAGAGGAAGGCATTAATGCCATGGACTGACCCGCCCGTTCCCCAGAACTGAACCCGATTGAGCACATCTGGGACATTATGTCTTGCTCAATCGACCAATGCCAACTTGCACCACAGACTGTCCAGGGGTTGGCAGATGATTTAGTCCAGGTCTGAGAGGACATCCCTCAGGAGACCATCCACCACCTCATCAGGAGCATGCCCAGGCGTCGTAGGGAGGTCATATGGGCACGTGGAGGCCACACACACTACTGAGCCTCATTTTGACTTGTTTTAAGGACATTACATCACAGTTGGATCAGCCTGTAGTGTGGTTTTCCACTTTGATTTTGAGTGTGACTCCATATCCAGACCTCCATGGGTTGATAAATTTGATTTCCATTGATCATTTTTGTGTGATTCTGTTGTCAGCACATTCAGCTATGTAAAGACGAAAGTATTTCATACGATTAGTTCATTCATTCAGATCTAGGATGTGTTATCTTAGTGTTCCCTTTATTTTTTTGAGCAGTGTATTTAAGGTCTCTGCTTTTCCTCTATCATAATTCTATACAATCTATAGAGGTATATCCTAAAAATGAATAAATGGTAGACTCGACTGAATATCAAATAATGTAATCTTTATTGAAATCACACAAAACAGAAAAAAATGATAAAATCACATACAAATCATAAAGAACACGGCAAGAAAATAGTACCTACAGTATAATTATGGAATCTACTGGCTGGAGAAAAAAGTTTACCTCTCGGGATAGATGTGAATAATATAGGGGGTAAAGTGACAAATGCAAAGTGCAAACAACAGCTAACGGGTCAGGGCAGCATTATATACATGGCAACAAGTCACTCCTGGCAAAAAAAAGTGCCAAAGTGCCAAATAGATCAGCCAGCCCCACAATCATTACCTTGTGGTGCTGGCGGGTCTATTTACCCGGGGGGGAGGCGAATTTTGTCGGGCTCTGCATTGTTCCCCGTTTTTCTATATAGTCTATATTGGGGGGGGGGGGGAGTTTTTGGGCCAAGGGATTGTGCAATATACTACTGTGCAATTATTTACATGTATGCTAAACAAATACTTTCTTAGTGTGCACTTTGGCACTTTTTTTTTTTGCCGGGAGTGACTTGTTGCAATGTATATAATGCTGCTCTGACCCGTTAGCTGTTTTTTTGCACTTTGCATTTAACACTTTACCCCCTATATTATTCACATCTATCCCAGGACGAAAACTTTTTTTCCCAGCCAGCAGATTCCATCATTATCCTGTGGGTACTATTTTCTTGCCGTGTTCTTTGTGCTTTTTATGTGATTTTATCTGTTTTGTGTGATTTCAATAAAGATTATATTATGTGATATTCAGACAAGTCTACCCTTTATTCATTTGTAGGATATATTTATATGGGTAGCCTATACCGCGGTGGCGGAGTTATTGTAGGATTTGTATTCTCTTGTATTTGTATTCTATCTTCTTGTATGCTCGTTGACAACTACTAACTACTGGACACTTTGCAGTGTTACTCAGCTTTTCATAGACCCTGAATTACATGAATTCCTTAGCGGTATCACTTTGCAGCAATGTAGTTTTATTTGCCGTTCAGAATCCATGAAAAGCTTGGTGACAACTCATTCATTATATGGGCCATCATTTGTAGGTGACAGCTGAATAAGGGACAAAGAAAATTCATGAACTGCTTATCTGTGTATCAAAAGACACATGTATTTGGATGTTAGGCGGAATCCTGGTTATTTCTGACCATGTCTATAATAAAACAAGAACACATTCTGGATAAATAAGGATTTCATTTACAAGCTTAAAAAAATCAACATAAAACCACACTGTGCTTCTTCATCGTTCATTGTGTGAAATAATACAACAATGCTGTGGCATCTCTCATTGCATCCACATCTGCATGGCATCTACCCACCATCCCTGGCTTATTACCATAAAGCAGTGGTGTCCAAACTGTGGAGCTCCAGCTGTTGCAAGACTACAACTCCCAGCATGCCCGGACAGCCGTTGGCTGTCCGGGCATGCTGGGAGTTGTAGTCTTGCAACAGCTGGAGGTCCACAGTTTGGACACCACTGCCATACAGGAGTATCCTCCATGTTATGTTAGGACTCATCACACCACTGTGCCTCAAGCTGGCAGATTAAGTTCTGCTGGCATCTACAGGTAGTCTCCATCCTTTCATCTGCACCATCCTGTCATATGTGTGCCAGTTTAGGAATACTACAAGCTATATTGAATATAGGTGACATAAAGTCCATATTATTTGGAAGGAAGAACAGTAAATGTAGACTGATGTATGGACATCCTTACAGGGTGGGGGCAGCTGATCCTTGCAGTGACAAGTGACGACTGACTGATACTGTAGTAGATGCATTTGCTTGTGGCATGGGCACAGGTCACTATGTACCTACCTTTCTGATCGCCCCCCAGTAGAGGGGTCTCTGTAGACTCGGGGTCGCCTGGCACATCCAGCTGCTCTCTTCCTTCTTCATCACCCACAGTTTCATCAGCTCCCTCCCTGCTGTCCTCCTCCTCTGCAGCGGGGAGCTCAGGCTGCACACAGGGCATACACTCCAAAAACTCAGCATCCATAGCAAGTCCCTGATCCCAGGGTGAAGACGAGCAGGCTGCGGGGATCAGACACAGCACCTCATCCCCTGGTTCTTATCTTGTGTGGAGGAAGGGCTGGGGGCAGGCTGGCAGCTGCTGATGCTGGGGAGGTGGGTATGGAGACTGTGCTCCTGTCCTCAAGGAGGGGGGGGACCACTGCTTACTGATCTCATCCACGTCCTGCAGGAGACACAATAGAATACATAAGGCAGCAGCTCTGTGGTATCTGCTGGCATCATAGTGTATGGGGCTATAGGGGCATGTGCTGGGCACCGAGGAGAAGGGCACGTCTATCACATATACAGGAGGCTGGCATCATAGTGTATGGGGCTATAGGGGCATGTGCTGGGCACCGAGGAGAAGGGCACATCTATCACATACACAGGAGGCTGGCATCATAGTGTATGGGGCTATAGGGGCATGTGCTGGGCACCGAGGAGAAGGGCACATCTAATACATATACTGGAAGCTGGCATCATAGTGTATGGGGCTATGGGGGCATGTGCTGGGCACTGAGGAGAAGGGCACATCTATTACATACACAGGAGGCTGGCATCATAGTGTATGGGGCTATGGGGGCATGTGCTGGGCACCGAGGAGAAGGGCACATTTATTACATACACAGGAGGCTGGCATCATAGTGTATGGGGCTATAGGGGCATGTGCTGGGCACCGAGGAGAAGGGCACATCTATTACATACACAGGAGGCTGGCATCATAGTGTATGGGGCTATAGGGGCATGTGCTGGGCACCGAGGAGAAGGGCACATCTATCATATATACAGGAGGCTGGCATCATAGTGTATGGGGCTATAGGGGCATGTGCTGGGCACCGAGGAGAAGGGCACATCTATTACATACACAGGAGGCTGGAATCATAGTGTATGGGGCTATGGGGGCATGTGCTGGGCACCGAGGAGAAGGGCACATCTATCACATATACAGGAGGCTGGCATCATAGTGTATGGGGCTATAGGGGCATGTGCTGGGCACCGAGGAGAAGGGCACATCTATTACATACATAGGAGGCTGGAATCATAGTGTATGGGGCTATGGGGGCATGTGCTGGGCACCGAGGAGAAGGGCACATCTATTACATATACAGGAGGCTGGCATCATAGTGTATGGGGCTATAGGAGCATGTGCTGGGCACCGAGGAGAAGGGCACATATATCACATACACAGGAGGCTGGCATCATAGTGTATAGGGCTGTAGCAGGGAAGCTCTGTACATACACCAAGGAGAAGGGCACATCTATTACATATACAGGAGGCTGGCATCATAGTGTATGGGGCTGTAGCTGGCCAGTTCTGTATATACACCAAGGAGGGCACATCTATCACATACACAGGAGGCTGGCATCATAGTGTATGGGGCTATAGGGGCATGTGCTGGGCACCGAGGAGAAGGGCACATCTATCATATATACAGGAGGCTGGCATCATAGTGTATGGGGCTATAGGGGCATGTGCTGGGCACCGAGGAGAAGGGCACATCTATTACATACACAGGAGGCTGGAATCATAGTGTATGGGGCTATGGGGGCATGTGCTGGGCACCGAGGAGAAGGGCACATCTATCACATATACAGGAGGCTGGCATCATAGTGTATGGGGCTATAGGGGCATGTGCTGGGCACCGAGGAGAAGGGCACATCTATTACATACATAGGAGGCTGGAATCATAGTGTATGGGGCTATGGGGGCATGTGCTGGGCACCGAGGAGAAGGGCACATCTATTACATATACAGGAGGCTGGCATCATAGTGTATGGGGCTATAGGAGCATGTGCTGGGCACCGAGGAGAAGGGCACATATATCACATACACAGGAGGCTGGCATCATAGTGTATAGGGCTGTAGCAGGGAAGCTCTGTACATACACCAAGGAGAAGGGCACATCTATTACATATACAGGAGGCTGGCATCATAGTGTATGGGGCTGTAGCTGGCCAGTTCTGTATATACACCAAGGAGGGCACATCTATCACATACACAGGAGGCTGGCATCATAGTGTATGGGGCTATAGGGGCATGTGCTGGGCACCGAGGAGAAGGGCACATCTATCATATATACAGGAGGCTGGCATCATAGTGTATGGGGCTATAGGGGCATGTGCTGGGCACCGAGGAGAAGGGCACATCTATTACATACACAGGAGGCTGGAATCATAGTGTATGGGGCTATGGGGGCATGTGCTGGGCACCGAGGAGAAGGGCACATCTATCACATATACAGGAGGCTGGCATCATAGTGTATGGGGCTATAGGGGCATGTGCTGGGCACCGAGGAGAAGGGCACATCTATTACATACATAGGAGGCTGGAATCATAGTGTATGGGGCTATGGGGGCATGTGCTGGGCACCGAGGAGAAGGGCACATCTATTACATATACAGGAGGCTGGCATCATAGTGTATGGGGCTATAGGAGCATGTGCTGGGCACCGAGGAGAAGGGCACATATATCACATACACAGGAGGCTGGCATCATAGTGTATAGGGCTGTAGCAGGGAAGCTCTGTACATACACCAAGGAGAAGGGCACATCTATTACATATACAGGAGGCTGGCATCATAGTGTATGGGGCTGTAGCTGGCCAGTTCTGTATATACACCAAGGAGGGCACATCTATCACATATACAGGAGGCTGGCATCATAGTGTATAGGGCTGTAGCTGGGCAGCTCTGTATGTACACCAAGGAGAAGGGCACATCTATTACATGCACAGGAGGCTGGCATCATAGAGTATGGGGCTGTAGTTGGGCATCTCTGTATATACACCGAGGAGAAGGGCACATCTATTACATACACAGGAGGCTGGCATCATAGTGTATAGGGCTGTAGTAGGGAAGCTCTGTACATACACCAAGGAGGGCACATCTATCACATATACAGGAGGCTGGCATCATAGTGTATAGGGCTGTAGCTGGGCAGCTCTGTATATACACCGAGGAGAAGGGCACATCTATTACATGCACAGGAGACTGGCATCATAGTGTATGGGGCTGCAGCTGGGCAGCTCTGTATGTACACCAAGGAGAAGGGCACATCTATTACATATACAGGAGGCTGGCATAATAGTGTATGGGGCTGTAGCTGGGCAGCTCTGTATATACAACGAGGAGAATTGCACATCTATTACATACACAGGAGACTGGCATCATAGCGTATGGGGCTGTAGCTTTTTAAGCACTGTATATACACTGAGGAGAAGGGCACATCTATTACATGCATAGGAGGCTGGCATCATAGTGTATGGGGCTGTAGCTGAGCAGCTCTGTATATACACCAAGGAGAAGGGCACATCTATTACATGCATAGGAGGCTGGCATCATAGTGTATGGGGCTGTAGCTGAGCAGCTCTGTATATACACCAAGGAGAAGGGCACATCTATTACATGCACAGGAGACTGGCATCATAGTGTATGGGGCTGCAGCTGGGCAGCTCTGTATATACACCAAGGAGAAGGGCACATCTATTACATAATGGAATAAAGGGCAGTGCAGCTCAATCAATAACTAGCCTGAGGTTAACTGGTATGGTCTAATTACCCCAAGACCACGAAACCTATAGAAAATTATGTAATAAAGGAATTATATAACCAGTCCTCAAGGATAGTGAAAAGAAGAAAAAAAAGAGAAAAAAGGGAGAAATAGCAAGGGGAAAAGAAAAAAGAATAAAGAATAGTAATTGACAGATAAAAAATAATAATACACCAGATATAATGTCTAAAATAGTTACTAGAATAATTAAAATTTAGATAAAGAATACCTGCAAAATAAATAGCTTAAACAATGATATACATTTATTAAATGAATAGGAAAAATACTAAAACACCTGGGCAGGGCCCTTGCCCAGGTATTAAATACTTATACTTTATAAAAAATAAGTAAAAATAATTGGCAACCTATATAAAAAAATTGTTCATAAAAAATAGTACATGAATAGTTTCAGCCAATATCCAATAGCAGTATGGTGATTGCAATCTGATTTAATAGCCACAAGGATTAGAACTGTTCATCACATACAGCTAGTATGCTGTAATAGCAGCAAAGTGAAAGTAAAATGTCTATTAGATGTAGCAGATGAGCGATACAGTCGTGACAGTTGTAGCAATCATTTGAATTGTAACATTCACTTAGATAGAAGAGAGCCGGTTACTATGAATGTAGATGGTAACAATATTCAGAGCGGTACCTTTTTAGAAGTTTTCGCCGTGTTTCTCGGCAGCTGACTGGCTCCGGAGCGGCAAACTCCGGTGACTGTGATAGATCAGCGCCTGCACGGACTCAGGCAAGGGCAACCACCAACCTTGTATGGTTATAGGGGTTCCTCCAGAGAAATGCTGAAGTTGGTACACTGGCTCAAGATCATGCGGTGTTCATCTCTGTAACATAGAGAGCCGGCATCCGATATCAGAGGGTAAGTGAATGTTCTTGCGCTTGGCACTGTTCGCCCGTCGGTCTCAAAAACAGCGAGCAGCTGGAGGTTGGCGTCCTCGTGGTGTGAATAGCGCGCTGTTCACTGGTGGGCCGCAGATTTGGGTACTGCAGCGCTTACAAGGCGGTATCGGCTGATTAGGTGGCTGATATTAGCAATATATGGTTATGGCAAATAGTAGCAAATCAAGGCTAAACGCGTTTCACCACTATTGTGGTATTCCTCAGTAGCCTTAATATATTAAAAGAGGGCTAATACATGACATGCAGGTATTTATATAAAGATGTGAGTGATGTCACTAATAGGTGTGGGGAAAAAAAAGGGTAAGGTGTGTGGAAAACAAGGAGTAATGGAATAACATAAAAGATAATGGTATAACATAAAAATTAAAAGGTGACAAAAAGGGATTTGATTTGGCATATAAATATATATTGAGAAACAATATTGTGATATAGATAAATATGTGAAAATAGATAAGAAAGAATTAATATAAAGAAGAATAGTGTATAGGAATGTTATATATATATGTGTAGAGGGAAAAAAATATGTGATGGGATGGATCAAAATAATGTATAAATATGTGCATAAATCGAAATTGGGAAATATGTATAGTATGTCAGAACAACGTTATAATAAATCCTGACAAAATATGCATTATTATGTGTATAAAGTTAAAAATCTGATGTGTGTATAAAATAATATGTTAATGGAGGTGATAAAAATGAGAATAAAAAATACAGTAAAAATATGGTATAAATAAATAGACAAGAATAAACAAAATTAAGAGGAAAGAATTTTCTGTTCTTTCCTTGTTTGGCAAGAAGCCAATCGGTGTCTTTGTTACAGTTAAATTGTTATTTATATAAGTAATTTTATAAATAAAGCTGTGGCCGATCCCCACCCACGGAAAAGTTGAATTGTTGTTGTGTCAGTTATTATTTAATTAATTATTGTAGTAAGGGGGAGGGGTAGTTATAGCCTGCTAGGAGCTAATTGGGTCTCAACAGTCTTACAATTCAAATGATTGCTACAACTGTCACGACTGTATCGCTCATCTGCTACATCTAATAGACATTTTACTTTCACTTTGCTGCTATTACAGCGTACTAGCTGTATGTGATGAACAGTTCTAATCCTTGTGGCTATTAAATCAGATTGCAATCACCATACTGCTATTGGATATTGGCTGACATTGAAACTATTCATGTACTATTTTTTATGAACAATTTTTTTTATATAGGTTGGCAATTATTTTTACTTATTTTTTATAAAGCATAAGCATTTAATACCTGGGCAAGGGCCCTGCCCAGGTGTTTTAGTATTTTTCCTATTCAATTAATAAATGTATATCATTGTTTAAGCTATTTATTTTGCAGGTATTCTTTATCTATATTTTAATAATTTTAATTATTCTAGTAACTATTTTAGACATTATATCTGGTGTATTATTATTTTTTATCTGTCAATTACTATTCTTTATTCTTTTTTCTTTTCCCCTTGCTATTTCTCCCTTTTTTCTCTTTTTTTTTTTTCTTTTCACTATCCTTGAGGACTGGTTATATAATTCCTTTATTATATAATTTTCTATACATCTATTACATATACAAGAGACTGGCATCATAGTGTATGGGGCTGTAGCTGAGCAGCTCTGTATATACACTGAGGAGAAGGGCACATCTATTACATATACAGGAGGCTGGCATCATAGTGTATGGGGCTGTAGCTTTTTAAGCTCTGTATATAAACTGAGGAGAAGGGCACATCTATTACATGCATAGGAGGCTGGCATCATAGTGTATGGGGCTGTAGCTGGGCAGCTCTGTACATACACCAAGGAGGCAGGGCCGGATTAACGTACGGGCGGATTCAGCGACAGCTCCAGGCCCCTGCGTTAAAATAGGCCCGGAGGCCCACACAAACATCCTGCACAGACCAACCGGTGCCCGCGACAATCAAGCCTCAAACTCCAGGCCCGCGGGCCATTTGCGGCCCGCAGAACGAAAGTTTGCGGTATGGGAAATTTGTATTGCCCGACGGCCGGAACTTGCAGTTCCGGGTGCCGGGCAGGTAAGTTCTTCAGCCCTTTAAACCTGCTTCAGGCGAGCAGCGTTAAATTCCAGAAGACTTCACTCCCCTCCCCTTACCCCGCCCTCCTCCCCGTCTCTGGTTGGCCGGCCCGAGTCTGATGAGGGACGTCACGCATGTGACGTCCCTCTGCAGACCCACGCAGGACGTCAGTGACGTCACTCGTCAGGGCGCCGGCGTAGAGAAGAAGCGTAGTGCAGGACAGGTAAGTGTGCCTATATGTGTGTGTGTCTGTCTGTGTTTGTGTCTGCGTGTGTGTCTGTCTGTCTGTGTGTGTGTCTGTGTGTGTGTGTGTGTAAATATGTGGGGGGGGGGGGAGAGGGACAACAATGCTACCTAATGTGGGGAGCCTGTACCAAATGTGGGGAGCCTGCTACTATCTAATGTGGGGAGCCTGCTACTACCTAATGTGGGGAACCTGCTACTACCTAATGTGCGAACCTGCTACTACCTACTTTGGGGGAACCTACTTCTACCTAATGTGGGGAACCTGCTACTACCTATTGTGGGGAGCCTGCTACTACCTAATGTGGGGAACCTGCTACTACCTAATGTGGGGAACCTGCTGCCTACCTAATGTGGGGAACCTGCTGCCAACCTAATGTGGGGGAACCTGCTACTACCTAATGTGGGGAACCTGCTACTACCTAATGTGGGGAAACTGCTACTACCTAATGTGGGGAAACTGCTACCTACCTAATGTGGGGAACATGCTACCTACCTAATGTGGGGAAACCACTACCTTCCTAATGTGGGGAAACTGCTGCCTGCCTAATGTTCCCCTTCAGAAATAGCACCCCCATCATCTATAAGCTCATGCTATTACCACACAGGAGTAGGGGGAATGGGGGGGGGGTTGCTGGTAGATGATGGTGGTGCTACTCTGGTGGGGGGTGTTGCTGGTGGATGATGAGTGGCGCATGATGGGGGCATTATATGTAAGGGGCGCATGATGGGGGCATTATAAGTAAGGGGTGCATGATGGGGCATTATATGTAAGGGGCGCATGCGACCCAGCATCACCCAGCTGCTACCTCCAGTGGCCCCCAGATAATTTGAGTTTTAGACCCCTGCTCTATCACCTCCGTGCTGCCAGTGGCAGATCCAGGGGGGGGGGGCAATGGGGCAATTGCCTCTGAGATTGTTGCCCCTCCTGTACTTTAGCATGGTGGAGCGGGAGCTGTCAGCTGTCCCACTCCACAATTCCCTCACATTTCTCACACGCTGCTGCATTCTTGCAGTGTGAGCCGCGGGGAAGCCATCCACGGCAGGCCGGTGCGATGACGTCACATAATCGCGCTGGCACCCAGAGATCACCTCCCCGCAGCACTTACACTGCAAGAATGGAGCAGCATGTGAGAAATGTGACAGCTGGAGAGAGGTGCTTGGGCGCCGTATGGTACAGGGGAATTATTAAAACTTGGGGGGAGGGGGGCGGTGTGCATGCTCAGAAAAGGGCAAATTATAAGTGAGGGGCACATAACAGGGGGGCATTATATGTGAGGGGCACAGGACAGGGGGGCATTATATGTGAGGGACACAGGACAGGGGGCATTATATGTGATGGGCAAAGGACAGGGGGGCATTATTTGTGAGGGACACATGTCAGGGGGCATTATATGTCAGGGGCACATGACAGGGCCCCCCCCCCCCCCCCCGTCATGTGCCCATATAATGCACCTATAATGCCCCCCTGACATTTGCCCCTTACTTATAATGCCCCTCACATATAATGCCCCATGTCCTGTGCCCCTCACATATAATGCCCCCAGGGGGGGCAGGACATGGGGCATTATATGTGAGGGGAACATATATATACTTTGATAAAAAGGCCCATCACAATCTTCAGCACCAGGCCCATGATGCTCTTTATCCGGCCCTGCAAGGAGGGCACATTTATTACATATACAGGAGGCTGGGATCATAGTGTCTGGGGCTGTAGCTTTGAAGCTCTGTATATACACTGAGGAGAAGGGCACATCTATTACATGCATAGGAGGCTGGCATCATAGTGTATGGGGCTGTAGCTGGGCAGCTCTGTATATACACCAAGGAGATGGGCACATCTATTACATACATAGGAGGCTGGAATCATAGTGTATGGGGCTATGGGGGCATGTGCTGGGCACCGAGGAGAAGGGCACATCTATTACATATACAGGAGGCTGACATCATAGTGTATGGGGCTATAGGAGCATGTGCTGGGCACCGAGGAGAAGGGCACATATATCACATACACAGGAGGCTGGCATCATAGTGTATAGGGCTGTAGCAGGGAAGCTCTGTACATACACCAAGGAGAAGGGCACATCTATTACATATACAGGAGGCTGGCATCATAGTGTATGGGGCTGTAGCTGGCCAGTTCTGTATATACACCAAGGAGGGCACATCTATCACATATACAGGAGGCTGGCATCATAGTGTATAGGGCTGTAGCTGGGCAGCTCTGTATGTACACCAAGGAGAAGGGCACATCTATTACATGCACAGGAGGCTGGCATCATAGAGTATGGGGCTGTAGTTGGGCATCTCTGTATATACACCGAGGAGAAGGGCACATCTATTACATACACAGGAGCCTGGCATCATAGTGTATAGGGCTGTAGTAGGGAAGCTCTGTACATACACCAAGGTGGGCACATCTATCACATATACAGATACAGGAGGCTGGCATCATAGTGTATAGGGCTGTAGCTGGGCAGCTCTGTATATACACCGAGGAGAAGGGCACATCTATTACATGCACAGGAGACTGGCATCATAGTGTATGGGGCTGCAGCTGGGCAGCTCTGTATGTACACCAAGGAGAAGGGCACATCTATTACATAATGGAATAAAGGGCAGTGCAGCTCAATCAATAACTAGCCTGAGGTTAACTGGTATGGTCTAATTACCCCAAGACCACGAAACCTATAGAAAGTTATGTAATAAAGGAATTATATAACCAGTCCTCAAGGATAGTGAAAAGAAGAAAAAAAAGAGAAAAAAGGGAGAAATAGCAAGGGGAAAAGAAAAAAGAATAAAGAATAGTAATTGACAGATAAAAAATAATAATACACCAGATATAATGTCTAAAATAGTTACTAGAATAATTAAAATTTAGATAAAGAATACCTGCAAAATAAATAGCTTAAACAATGATATACATTTATTAAATGAATAGGAAAAATACTAAAACACCTGGGCAGGGCCCTTGCCCAGGTATTAAATACTTATACTTTATAAAAAATAAGTAAAAATAATTGGCAACCTATATAAAAAAATTGTTCATAAAAAATAGTACATGAATAGTTTCAGCCAATATCCAATAGCAGTATGGTGATTGCAATCTGATTTAATAGCCACAAGGATTAGAACTGTTCATCACATACAGCTAGTATGCTGTAATAGCAGCAAAGTGAAAGTAAAATGTCTATTAGATGTAGCAGATGAGCGATACAGTCGTGACAGTTGTAGCAATCATTTGAATTGTAACATTCACTTAGATAGAAGAGAGCCGGTTACTATGAATGTAGATGGTAACAATATTCAGAGCGGTACCTTTTTAGAAGTTTTCGCTGTGTTTCTCGGCAGCTGACTGGCTCCGGAGCGGCAAACTCCGGTGACTGTGATAGATCAGCGCCTGCACGGACTCAGGCAAGGGCAACCACCAACCTTGTATGGTTATAGGGGTTCCTCCAGAGAAATGCTGAAGTTGGTACACTGGCTCAAGATCATGCGGTGTTCATCTCTGTAACATAGAGAGCCGGCATCCGATATCAGAGGGTAAGTGAATGTTCTTGCGCTTGGCACTGTTCGCCCGTCGGTCTCAAAAACAGCGAGCAGCTGGAGGTTGGCGTCCTCGTGGTGTGAATAGCGCGCTGTTCACTGGTGGGCCGCAGATTTGGGTACTGCAGCGCTTACAAGGCGGTATCGGCTGATTAGGTGGCTGATATTAGCAATATATGGTTATGGCAAATAGTAGCAAATCAAGGCTAAACGCGTTTCACCACTATTGTGGTATTCCTCAGTAGCCTTAATATATTAAAAGAGGGCTAATACATGACATGCAGGTATTTATATAAAGATGTGAGTGATGTCACTAATAGGTGTGGGGAAAAAAAAGGGTAAGGTGTGTGGAAAACAAGGAGTAATGGAATAACATAAAAGATAATGGTATAACATAAAAATTAAAAGGTGACAAAAAGGGATTTGATTTGGCATATAAATATATATTGAGAAACAATATTGTGATATAGATAAATATGTGAAAATAGATAAGAAAGAATTAATATAAAGAAGAATAGTGTATAGGAATGTTATATATATATGTGTAGAGGGAAAAAAATATGTGATGGGATGGATCAAAATAATGTATAAATATGTGCATAAATCGAAATTGGGAAATATGTATAGTATGTCAGAACAACGTTATAATAAATCCTGACAAAATATGCATTATTATGTGTATAAAGTTAAAAATCTGATGTGTGTATAAAATAATATGTTAATGGAGGTGATAAAAATGAAAATAAAAAATACAGTAAAAATATGGTATAAATAAATAGACAAGAATAAACAAAATTAAGAGGAAAGAATTTTCTGTTCTTTCCTTGTTTGGCAAGAAGCCAATCGGTGTCTTTGTTACAGTTAAATTGTTATTTATATAAGTAATTTTATAAATAAAGCTGTGGCCGATCCCCACCCACGGAAAAGTTGAATTGTTGTTGTGTCAGTTATTATTTAATTAATTATTGTAGTAAGGGGGAGGGGTAGTTATAGCCTGCTAGGAGCTAATTGGGTCTCAACAGTCTTACAATTCAAATGATTGCTACAACTGTCACGACTGTATCGCTCATCTGCTACATCTAATAGACATTTTACTTTCACTTTGCTGCTATTACAGCGTACTAGCTGTATGTGATGAACAGTTCTAATCCTTGTGGCTATTAAATCAGATTGCAATCACCATACTGCTATTGGATATTGGCTGACATTGAAACTATTCATGTACTATTTTTTATGAACAATTTTTTTTATATAGGTTGGCAATTATTTTTACTTATTTTTTATAAAGCATAAGCATTTAATACCTGGGCAAGGGCCCTGCCCAGGTGTTTTAGTATTTTTCCTATTCAATTAATAAATGTATATCATTGTTTAAGCTATTTATTTTGCAGGTATTCTTTATCTATATTTTAATAATTTTAATTATTCTAGTAACTATTTTAGACATTATATCTGGTGTATTATTATTTTTTATCTGTCAATTACTATTCTTTATTCTTTTTTCTTTTCCCCTTGCTATTTCTCCCTTTTTTCTCTTTTTTTTTTTTCTTTTCACTATCCTTTATTATGGTTATATAATTTATGGTTTATAATTTATGGTTATATAATTCCTTTATTATATAATTTTCTATACATCTATTACATATACAAGAGACTGGCATCATAGTGTATGGGGCTGTAGCTGAGCAGCTCTGTATATACACTGAGGAGAAGGGCACATCTATTACATATACAGGAGGCTGGCATCATAGTGTATGGGGCTGTAGCTTTTTAAGCTCTGTATATAAACTGAGGAGAAGGGCACATCTATTACATGCATAGGAGGCTGGCATCATAGTGTATGGGGCTGTAGCTGGGCAGCTCTGTACATACACCAAGGAGGCAGGGCCGGATTAACGTACGGGCGGATTCAGCGACAGCTCCAGGCCCCTGCGTTAAAATAGGCCCGGAGGCCCACACAAACAGCCTGCACAGACCAACCGGTGCCCGCGACAATCAAGCCTCAAACTCCAGGCCCGCGGGCCATTTGCGGCCCGCAGAACGAAAGTTTGCGGTATGGGAAATTTGTATTGCCCGACGGCCGGAACTTGCAGTTCCGGGTGCCGGGCAGGTAAGTTCTTCAGCCCTTTAAACCTGCTTCAGGCGAGCAGCGTTAAATTCCAGAAGACTTCACTCCCCTCCCCTTACCCCGCCCTCCTCCCCGTCTCTGGTTGGCCGGCCCGAGTCTGATGAGGGACGTCACGCATGTGACGTCCCTCTGCAGACCCACGCAGGACGTCAGTGACGTCACTCGTCAGGGCGGCGGCGTAGAGGAGAAGCGTAGTGCAGGACAGGTAAGTGTGCCTATATGTGTGTGTGTCTGTCTGTGTTTGTGTCTGCGTGTGTGTCTGTCTGTCTGTGTGTGTGTCTGTGTGTGTGTAAATATGTGGGGGGGGGGGGGGGGAGAGGGACAACAATGCTACCTAATGTGGGGAGCCTGTACCAAATGTGGGGAGCCTGCTACTATCTAATGTGGGGAGCCTGCTACTACCTAATGTGGGGAACCTGCTACTACCTAATGTGCGAACCTGCTACTACCTACTTTGGGGGAACCTACTCCTACCTAATGTGGGGAACCTGCTACTACCTATTGTGGGGAGCCTGCTACTACCTAATGTGGGGAACCTGCTACTACCTAATGTGGGGAACCTGCTGCCTACCTAATGTGGGGAACCTGCTGCCAACCTAATGTGGGGGAACCTGCTACTACCTAATGTGGGGAACCTGCTACTACCTAATGTGGGGAAACTGCTACTACCTAATGTGGGGAAACTGCTACCTACCTAATGTGGGGAACATGCTACCTACCTAATGTGGGGAAACCACTACCTTCCTAATGTGGGGAAACTGCTGCCTGCCTAATGTTCCCCTTCAGAAATAGCACCCCCATCATCTATAAGCTCATGCTATTACCACACAGGAGTAGGGGGAATGGGGGGGGGGGGGGGTTGCTGGTAGATGATGGTGGTGCTACTCTGGTGGGGGGTGTTGCTGGTGGATGATGAGGGGCGCATGATGGGGGCATTATATGTAAGGGGCGCATGATGGGGGCATTATAAGTAAGGGGTGCATGATGGGGCATTATATGTAAGGGGCGCATGCGACCCAGCATCACCCAGCTGCTACCTCCAGTGGCCCCCAGATAATTTGAGTTTTAGACCCCTGCTCTATCACCTCCGTGCTGCCAGTGGCAGATCCAGGGGGGGGGGCAATGGGGCAATTGCCTCTGAGATTGTTGCCCCTCCTGTACTTTAGCATGGTGGAGCGGGAGCTGTCAGCTGTCCCACTCCACAATTCCCTCACATTTCTCACACGCTGCTGCATTCTTGCAGTGTGAGCCGCGGGGAAGCCATCCACGGCAGGCCGGTGCGATGACGTCACATAATCGCGCTGGCACCCAGAGATCACCTCCCCGCAGCACTTACACTGCAAGAATGGAGCAGCATGTGAGAAATGTGACAGCTGGAGAGAGGTGCTTGGGCGCCGTATGGTACAGGGGAATTATTAAAACTTGGGGGGAGGGGGGCGGTGTGCATGCTCAGAAAAGGGCAAATTATAAGTGAGGGGCACATAACAGGGGGGCATTATATGTGAGGGGCACAGGACAGGGGGGCATTATATGTGAGGGACACAGGACAGGGGGCATTATATGTGATGGGCAAAGGACAGGGGGGCATTATTTGTGAGGGACACATGTCAGGGGGCATTATATGTCAGGGGCACATGACAGGGCCCCCCCCCCCCCCCTGTCATGTGCCCATATAATGCACCTATAATGCCCCCCTGACATTTGCCCCTTACTTATAATGCCCCTCACATATAATGCCCCATGTCCTGTGCCCCTCACATATAATGCCCCCAGGGGGGGCAGGACATGGGGCATTATATGTGAGGGGAACATATATATACTTTGATAAAAAGGCCCATCACAATCTTCAGCACCAGGCCCATGATGCTCTTTATCCGGCCCTGCAAGGAGGGCACATTTATTACATATACAGGAGGCTGGGATCATAGTGTCTGGGGCTGTAGCTTTGAAGCTCTGTATATACACTGAGGAGAAGGGCACATCTATTACATGCATAGGAGGCTGGCATCATAGTGTATGGGGCTGTAGCTGGGCAGCTCTGTATATACACCAAGGAGATGGGCACATCTATTACATACACAGGAGACTGGCATCATAGTTAATAGAGCTGTAGCTGGGCAGCTCTGTATATACACTGAGGAGAAGGGCACATCTATTACATATACAGGAGGCTGGCATCATAGTGTATAGGGCTGTAGCTGGGCAGCTCTGTATATACACTGAGGAGAAGGGCACATCTATTACATATACAGGAGGCTGGCATCATAGAGTATGGGGCTGTAGCTGGGCAGCTCTGTATATACACCAAGGAGAAGGGCACATCTATTACATACACAGGAGACTGGCATCATAGTGTATAGGGCTGTAGTTGGGCAGCTCTGTATATACACCGAGGAGAAGGGCACATCTATTACATACACAGGAGGCTGGCATCATAGTGTATAGGGCTGTAGTTGGGCAGCTCTGCATATACACCGAGGAGAAGGGCACATCTATTACATACACAGGAGGCTGGCATCATAGAGTATGGGGCTGTAGTTGGGCAGCTCTGTATATACACCGAGGAGAAGGGCACATCTATTACATACACAGGAGGCTGGCATCATAGTGTATAGGGCTGTAGACGGGAAGCTCTGTATATACACCAAGGAGAAGGGCACATCTATTACATGCACAGGAGGCTGGCATCATAGTGTATGGGGCTGTAGTTGGGCAGCTCTGTATATACACCGAGGAGAAGGGCACATCTATCACATACACAGGAGACTTGCATAATAGTGTATAGGGCTGTAGCTGGGCAGCTCTGTATATACACCGAGGAGAAGGGCACATCTATTACATACACAGGAGGCTGGCATAATAGTGTATGGGGCTGTAGCTGGGCAGCTCTGTATATACACTGAGGAGAAGGGCACATCTATTACTTACACAGGAGACTGGCATAATAGTGTATGGGGCTGTAGCTGGGCAGCTCTGTATATACACTGAGGAGAAGGGCACATCTATTACATACACAGGAGGCTGGCATCATAGTGTATAGGGCTGTAGATGGGAAGCTCTGTATATACACTGAGGAGAAGGGCACATCTATTACATACACAGGAGGCTGGCATCATAGTGTATAGGGCTGTAGCAGGGCAGCTCTATATTTACACTGAGGAGAAGGGCACGTCTATCACATACACAGGAGGCTGGCATCACATGTAGTCTTCATGTCCTGTGAGTTTACTGCACTGCTCATAGACTACAGGGGTGACTGAACATAGTTATGATCTGCAACTGTAAATATTTATGTTCAGTTTTATGAACTATTTTATTTCTATACATTCTGTAATATTGTCTATACAGTGACTTACTGGTAGGAACAACTTTCTGAGAAAACAGATGCGGCCGATAGTATTTAGTGCACAAATATAGACTGCTTCTACAGGGTGGGATCTCTGTTGAATTTGATATTCTTTGTGGAGCAGCCCCATAGATCATATACTAGGGTACAACATCATTTCCCAACATTCATATGCCATATGATTTATAAACCCTATCAACAATGGAGTAAAAGAAGGATTAAAACAGTTGACTCTCAGACTTGCACACCAAGATTTTAAGGGTGGTTACATTGTCCTCATGCCTGATGTCTTAATAAGTAATGGCTTGGTCGGGGGTACTTGGCTTAGGAACTGCTCTGGACAAAAGAGATTTAGCTTCCTTTATTCACTGTTAGATATTTTATATTTTACCTTGCATTTGTTTTAAATATAAAATCAGGAGTTGTAGTTGAATTGAAATTTTCATGGAATAATGGGGAAAATTTACCATTTGTCGCCAGACATATATTTGGTGGTAACTGCATATTATAGCACAAGGTATGATGGACTAAATTAGTATAACTGTGCGCAAAACAATCCTACTGTTGCTTACTCATACATATGTATTTTGTCTAAAAAAGAAGACCATTCCCACCTAAGCATTCTACTGTTGGACACGTATTAAGCGCACAAATTGTAAGGTATTTTATGGCGCACGTTACACCAAAAGAGAATTGGTATGTTCTTGGTATGGATAGATTTTGGTGCACAATTGGAAAAAACTTGGGTCATGTCCCGCCAGGACAGATTTACCATTTCACCATTTTTGTTAGACTCACCGCAAACAGCAGGTACCCAGGAGATAGTAGATCCGTAATTCCACGGTGTTCTGGAGCAGGAGATGTAGTAGATCCACTGATCCTGTGGGGCGGATGGTGCGGGCCGTACCAGGGAGCGGATTCTAAGGTGCCGCTGGTTTTAACCAGAGCCCGCTGCAAAGCGGGATGGACTTGCTGGGGCAGGCGTCACCCAGGTCGCTACCCCTGTCACGACTCGACCCCACAGGCGGCTGAGGTGAAGCGTGGCACATAGGAACAGGCAGGATGTAGTCAGGCTGGCAAGAGGTCAGGGCAGACGGCACAGGAGCGTAGTCAGTAGGGAAGCAGAAGGTCAATAGGCAGGCGGCTAGGAACACGGTCAAGTCACAGAATGCAAGGTCTGGTACATGGCAAGGAACACTGTAAAACTGCTTTCTCTAAGGCGGTAGGGCAATTGGAAGAATTGGAAGAGGAGACCGGGGATGATGACCAAAAAACAATAAAAAACTGAGATGTCTTCGTGTCTTCGGCCCAGGGAAGAAGATCAACCCAGTCATCCTGATGAGATGAAACAAAATGACATAAATAAGTCTCCAAGATTTGATTTACTCTCTGCACCTGGCCATTGGACTGAGGGTGGTAGGCAGAGGAGAAATCCATACTGATGCCAAGGCAGGAACAGAGAGCTCGCCAGAATTTGGACACAAACGGAACTCCGCAATCCGAGACAATATTTTCTGGAAGACCATGAAGTCGGAAGATATGAAGCTTTGCCAGTTGTGGAGCTGCTGGGAGACCGGGAAGTGGAACAAAATGAGCCATTTTAGAAAACCAATCAACCACCACCCAGCTGACCGTGTTATTATGTGATGGTGGAAGATCGGTAATAAAGTCCATTGCAATGTGCGTCCATGGAGTCTCAGGAAGGGGCAACGGCTGCAAGAGTCCGGCGGGTCTCCGTTGAGGGGTCTTGTCTCGAGCACAAGTGACACAGGAACGTACAAATTCAGAAACATCATGTTCCAGATGCGGCCACCAATAGTGCCGGGGGATTAGAAGAAGAGTCTTACGTACTCCAGGATGGCCAGCCAATAAAGAAGAATGACCACAGTTTAGGACTTTGTGTCTCAATCTGACTGGTACAAAGGATTTACCAGGAGGTACCTGTAGAAGATCGTCAGGAGCTGCAGAAATCAGATGATCAGGAGGGATAATATGTCTTGGTGTAGGATCCAAACCCACAATGTCTGAAGATCTGGAGAGGGCATCAGCTCTGATATTCTTGTTAGCTGGATGGAAATGAATGAAAAAATGTTATTGGGAAAAGAACAACAACCACCTTACCTGACGAGGATTCAAGCATTGAGCAGTCTTAAGGTATATAAGATTTTTGTCATCTGAATAGATGCTGATCGGATGAGGAGATCCTTCCAACAAATGTCGCCACTCCTCCAAGGTGAGTTTTATAGCAAGCAGTTCACGATCTCCGATGGAGTAGTTTCTCTCCGCTGGCAAAAAGCTTTTATAAAAGAATACACAGGTCACTGTCTTACCCTTGGCACCTTTCTAGGTAAGGATGGCACCCACTCGGAAGAAGCGTCAACCTCTAGGGCAAAAGGTTTTCCCGGATCAGGTCTTGATAGCATGGGGGCTGAAGCACAGGCAGACTTTAGGCTGGGGAAAGCCTCTTCGGCCTCAGGGGGCCACAACTTAGGGTTAGCATTCTTTTTGGTGAGGGCGACAATGGGAGCAACCACAGAAGAGAAATGTGGGATGAACTGACGATAATAGTTGGCGAATCCCAGGAAACGTTGAATAGCCCGAAGACCGGTAGGACAAGGACATTCCAATACCGCAGACAGTTTTACAGGATCCATTTGCAGACCTTGATGATAGACAATATATCCGAGAAAAGGAAGACTGGATTTCTCAAAAAGGCATTTCTCCAGTTTGGCATAGAGTTGATTTCTCCGGAGGCATCGAAGGACCAGACGGACATGAGTACGATGCTCCTCCAAGTTGGAAGAATAGATCAAAATATCATCAAGGTAAATGACAACACAGGTATAGAGAAGGTCGCAGAAGATATCATTGACGAATTCCTGAAAAACTGCTGGAGCATTGCAAAGACCAAAAGGCATTCAAAAAAAGGTACTCAAAATGTTCATCTCGGGTGTTGAAAGCTGTTTTCCATTCATCCCCCTCTCGAATTCAAATAAAATTATAGGCTTCACATAAATCCAGTTTGGAGAAGACTTTGGCCACCCGAAGACAATCAAAAAGTTCTGAGATAAAAGGAAGAGGATAACGATTCTTGACCGTGATTTTGTTGAGACCTCTGTAGTCGATACATGGACGGAGAGAACCATCCTTCTTGCTTACAAAGAAGGATCCGTCTCCGGCTGGAGAAGAGGATTTTCAGATAAATCCATTTTGGAGATTCTCTGGGATGTATTTTTGCATGGCTTGAGTCTCCGGGACTGACAAAGGATAAATCCTACTACGAGATGGCATAGTCCCAGGCAGTAAATCAATGGGGCAGTCGTAAGGACGATGCGGAGGCAAAGTCTTGGCCTGTTTTTCGCAGAAGACATCAGAAAAATCCTGATAAGTGAAGGGCAGACCAGGCATAGGAGAAACGGTAGAAACAATTTTACACTGGACCAATTCTAGACAATGATTTTGACAACACTGTCCCCAGCGGGTGATCTCTCCAGATTTCCAGTCAAGCTGCGGGGAATGACGCTGGAGCCAAGGAAGACCAAGAAGTATCTGTAAAGTACAATGTGGAAGCACAAAGAATTCAATCCTTTCCTTATGCGAGACTCCCACCTGCAAAAGAAGAGACTCCGTGTGGTAAAGCACTCCACAGTCCAGATTTTGTCCTGTGATAAAGGAGATGAACAGTGGCTTGGCAACGCAACTCAAAGGAAGGCGATATTCGTGCATGAGAGAAGCATCTATGAAGTTACCAGCGGAACCTGAATCCAAAAATGCTGAAGCGAAGAAAGAAGTCTGAGCAGAAACGTGAACCTGAACATGAAATATTCAAACGAGGAGAGAGAGTATTCACACCCAGAGAGGCCTCACCAACATATGCAAGGTGCGGACGTTTTCCTGGACACTGAGGACGGGAAGGACAGTCTTTGAGAAAGTGCTCCGGGCAGGCACAGTAAAGACACAAATTCTGGCTGCGTCATCGGAATCTCTCCTCCTGGGTGAGCTGAGAATGTTCCGCTGGCTTTTTTTGGTAGGTACACTTTCATTACATAGCTCCTCCTGTCTTTCAGAAAAACGCACATGAATACGTGCGGCCAAACGGATCAGTTCACGCAGGTTAGTCGTAGAATCTCGTGTAGCAAGAACGTCCTTTATTCTACTAGAAAGTCCTTTTTTAAATAGAGCACACAAGGCCTCATTATTCCATGCCAACTCTGAAGCAAGGATACGAAACTGGACTGCCTAGTCTCCGACGGAGGAAGTCCCTTGTCTTAGGTTAAGAAGTGCGGTCTCAGCAGAAGAGGCACGTGCAGGTTCTTCAAAAACGCTGCAGAATTCAGCCAAGAAGGCCATGAGGTTAGAGGTAATTTGGTCACTATTATCCCAGAGCGGAGTAGCCCATGCCAGGGCCTTTCCAGACAAGAGGCTAACCACAAAAACAACCATAGCACACTCCGTAGGAAACATATCTGCCAAGAGCTCCAAATGCAAGAGTGAGAAAGCCCCTGCATAGCTTAGGATCTCCGTCATACTTCATACTTCAAGAGGAAGAGGAAGTTAAGATCCACAAGGAACTGCTGGAACTGGTGTAGACTGCTGTTGCGTGGACAGAAGTAACTGCGCCATGGCAGACAGTTGACTCAATTGCTGCACCTGATGGGCCAACTGTTGCGACTGACGGACTACTTCAGATGGGAAGTAGTCCGTCAGTTAAAGGGGTTCTCCGGTGCTTACACATCTTATCCCCTATCCAAACTAGGGGATAAGATGCCTGATCGCGGGAGTCCCGCAGCTGGGGACGCCCGTGATCATGCATGCGGCACGCCGTTTGTAATCAATCCCCCTCCCGTAGGCTTGCATTGAGGGGTGGAGGCGTGACGTCACACGCCGCCGGCCCGGTGGTCGCCCGCAATCAGACCCGGAGCGAACACTCTCCGGGGACTGATTACAAATGGGGTGCCGCGTGCATGATCACGGGCGGCGGGACTCCCGCGATCAGGCATCTTATCCCCCTATCCTTTGGATAGGGGATAAGATGTCTAAGGCACCGGAGAACCCCTTTAAAGCAATTCCTCATAAGAACCTGTTTGGCAACTAGCAGTATCACAACCTTAGCCCCGACGAGTCAACGCAGACTGAATCTCTGGCCCGGAAAAGCAAGGGCAAAGGCTCCAGGAGGAGTTGGAGCTTCCAATGCCTTGTAATATAGGTGAGTACATCCCACCAAAATGACTGAGAGGAAGTATAGGCCCAGATGCCATGCCAAAAATCAGTGACAGATGTCTTAGACCAGATGGTCCATGTGAAGATCTTCGGTGAATTAAAATCAAAGAAGGTAGCCCCCAGTAGCCAAGCAATCTTCCCATTTGGTAAACAAATAAGGGCATCCTTGTGTACTTTGAGAACGTTATCATTAAATTCCCTTTAAATGGTGGAATATCCTAAGGGTAGAGGATCCCACAAAATCCTCAGAACTATGGGAGAGGAGAACATTTCCTTACCTGGATAATATGGCACTTCCAGAGCATAGTTGGAATAAAAATTAGATTTGTGAATCCAGTCCATGCTGGAATAAACATGAGACGTTGTAACCCGGTATGTTGGGGAAATTCATGCCCCTCCCCATCAAAATTTAAATTTCTGGAGTACAATCCTGGGTCTCTTACCTTTCCATATGAAATTGACAAAGGTCCTGCAGCAGCAACAACCACTGCTCACTGCTTTAACATGGCAGCAGTGCAGAGCACAGTGGGAGGACGTCATTGGTGAGTGCTGCGCAGAGGATGTCGGACCTGCTGAGCTGCCGAGCCCCTGCACCTGAGCCTGCCACAGCGCACCTAAGGACACAGGCGAGATAAGAAGTGCAATAGCAAAGCAGAGAATCATAAGGAGGAGGGGTGGGGGGAATGATGTGCCAAAGATGGTGATATAGGAGGAGGAAAATGAAATGGCACAGGGGAAATAAAGAGAGGAATGAAATGGCACAGGGATATCAGAGGAGGGAATGATTTGGCACAGAGGGTGGTAAAGAGGGGGAATTAAAATGGCAAAGGGGTGTACAAAGAAAGGGTGGCACAGGGGGATCGGGGGGGGGGGGGGATAATGTGCCAAAGGGGATGATAAAAAAGGAGGGATTAGAGTGGCACAAGAGGGACCAGAGGGGGTGGAAGATGTGGCACAGGGGGTGATAAAGAGGGTAAATTAAAATGTCACAGCCAAGGGGGGGGGGGGGGGGGGAATGAAGTGGCACAAGGGCCAGGGTCAATGGGGAATGAAATAGCATAAGGGGGAATGAAGTGAGGATGAAATGGCACAGGAGGTGATTAAGGGGGGATGAAATTGCACAGGGGGGTGATGAAGGGGGGAATCAAATGGAACAGATGGGGGATCAAGAGGGGAATGAAGTGGCACAGGGGGATCAAGAGGGGAATGATGTGGGACAGGGGGTTCAAGGGGGGGAATCGGGAATGAAATGGTATAGCTGAAATGAAGGGATAATGAAATGGCACAGGAGGTGATGAAGGGGGAATCAAATGGCACAGATGATGAAGTAGCTTAGAGGATGATGAAGGGAGGTTGGGGGGGTCGGGGTATCATAAAACGCCACAGGGGTGGTCAAGGCGGAATGAGATGGCACAGGGGGGTAGCAGACACATTTTTAATGCTAATACTGGATATTGGTTAAGCTCTGGCTTAATGACTAAGATGTGAATATCCTTGTTTGGGCCTTGGTGAGATCTGCAAATAGCTATTCACTGACTGTCCCCATGAAACCAGATTGATGTACAACAGATGCAAGTTTTCTTGGGTGGCAAGAAGTCTTCAACCGCCTGAACATTCAAGGGCCGTGATCTCCTGTAGTCTGCATTCTGGAGCTTCAGGTAATTCTTCTATTTTTCCGGTCTTTGATTACTTCTGTCGGATCACCCCATCGGTGTTCAGGCCAAAAGTAGTCCCTTATTGTCCTTAAGTCATACACAACAAATATGGTGATATGGGCAGAAGTGTTTGCAGTTAATGCATTGATTATTCCATGGCAGTATTTGCTATGCCATGTCCCACTCTTGCCCCAGATGCTATAGAATATGAAGGCATGTTGGTGATTTTCTTTGCTCCAGATTGGCCTTGCCACATCATTAGGTCACCTGGTCATAGAACACTAACTTTTTAGTTGCTTTTCATGTTTCCCTTTTAGATTTACTGTTGATATCACTGTCAACCTCTTCAAGTATAGAGCACGGTCAGAATGGTCCCTCATGAATCTCTATATAGCCTCAGGTCGTATCATGTATAATTTTGTGCATTGTCTGAATTTGTTATTATTGTTCTTGTTTTTATGTCTGGTTATGGTTTATTAATACCCCACACAATTGTACAGTGAAGATACCTTCTGGTTTTTGACAGGTGATTTCACCTATCACCCAGAAAGGGATTGCTTCCTATCCCCATTTATACCTACTACTTCCTGTGTACAGGTAGATCAGTTGATGAAGGCCACGAGGTGGCTGAAACGCGTCCTATGAGATGATGTATTGCTATGCATAGGAATAAACCCTTCAGGTGATTTTGCATCCAACTCGTGTGTGCCGGGACTTATTCTACCTACCGCATATGTCTACTGGTCCACGTGCCCCACACTACAGACGAGTGCCGACTCCTTCTACTTCTATAAGACACTAACCACACTGCTATGATCTGAGTGTGCAATATTTAGCAATAGATCAAATAGGGCTGGGCTCAGGATACACCACTGGGTCACTAATCTTTAAATCTTTACGACTCTGATATCATTTGCACTAAGGGGGAGATTTATCATTGCTTTTAGAGCTTTTTTTTGTCTATGTTTAGGCGCAGTTCAGGCGCAAGCAGCATATTTTGAGACTTTTCTGCGCCTTTTGATGTAGACAGTTTTACTCTTTTTGCCTACCCGTAGAACTTTGTCTTTTTGCCCATGCAGTGGTCACTTATTTATCATTTGCGACTTTTGTCAAAAGTCACTATTTTGTGCGCAAATGTACATCTTTAGGCACAAAGCTACACCACCTATCAGTAGGCGTGAGAATCACTTCTACCTTCCGCAATTCAACCTTTAACCCCTTCCTGCAGAATCCCGTCTATAGATGGCCAATTGCGCATGTCCTTTGCGCATTCCGCCGTCTATAGACGGCATTCACTTAACCCGGGGATGCGCGGCATCGCACGGGTTAACTGGCAGAATGTGACTTAATGGGAATTATGACTTAATGGGTCGGTATGGGTTGTCCAGTGCACATTCTACTTGTTGCAGAAGGTTTTCTGTAGGGTTACTATTTGGAACAGTATGTCTGGTTCAAGAGCTTAATAGCTGTATAAAGTTTAAATAGAGTTTGAATGATAGGTGATGTCACTCAGGGGGATGGACAGTTTGCCATCTGCCTTATGTGGTCAAGACTAGTTTATTCAGTTTCTGCTTAGTAGATTATTTTTATGTTAACTAATAATTAGATGTTATTGTTTGTTTTTTTTGCTGAGAGAAAAAAACAAACAAATGTAAAATAAATAAAATGTTCTGATCCTAATGGAAACAAACACTATTAATCAACCACAGACACATTTTTAGCTACTTAGCAGAGGTCTTCATGAATAGTGCACAGTATTTATTTTCAGAGGTCAGTAAAACTGTGCTGGTTGCAATTGTAGTGACAACAATATGCTCTTAAACCACTGTCCTGAACAAACAGAAGACACAACCTTATGCTAACATATGCGTATACTGCTGTATTACAAAATATGATGTATCTGCATTGTTACAAAAAAACTATAAAGCTGCGGTTTGTGAATAAAGGGTATTAAAGGGGTACTCCGGTGGCAAACTTTTTTTTTTTTTTATCAACTGGTGCCAGAAAGATAAACAGATTTCTAAAGTACTTCTATAAAAAAAATCTTAATCCTTCCAGTACTTATTAGCTGCTGAATACTACAGAGGAAATTTTTTTCTTTTTGGAATACAGAGCTCTCTGCTGACATCACGAGCACAGTGCTCTCTGCTGACATCTCTGTCCATTTTAAGAACTGTCCAGAGTAGGAGAAAATACCCATAGAAAACATATGCTGTTCTGGACAGTTCCTAAAATGGACAGGGATGTTAGCAGAGAGTACTGTGCTCATGATATCAGCAGAGAGCTCTGTGTTCCAAAAAGAAAAGAATTTCCTCTGTAGTATTCAGCAGATAATAAGTACTGGAAGGAGTAAGATTTTTTTAATAGAAGTAATTTACAAATCTGTTTAACTTACTCGTACCAGTTGATGTAAAAAAAAAAAAAAAGTTTTCCACCGGAGTACCCCTTTAAATCTGTGACTACCCTAAAAATGTTCAAACTGATTAATTTGTGAATTAATTAGAATTAAAATCTATTTTAATAAAATGAAGAGATTTTTACCTTAGTGATTTTGATGACGTTTTCGTCAGGTAGAAAGTTTTTATAAAAACCTTGTGTGCATTCAAATCATCATCCACATCAATGTTCACACCTATAGAATGTACATATTGAAGTACATAGCGATTGGAATTCACAGAAATAAGAACTTGACATGTTGTCACCAAAATATCTTAGTAATGGTAATGCAGTTGTAAGCTGGTGACCTGTAGCTACATGCAGTGTACCATATCTCCATATCTTAGCTAGAAATGATATCAGTATTGGTTTTCAGTGGTGTATGACCAGATCTGAGACTGAGCAGAATATATACTGCATGGGATCCATTACCCAATGCCATAATCCACCGGAATTTGGATTTCATTTTTTTTTAAATCAAAGGCTCTCCAACTTCAGTGACAACCCATCCTTTCACCTTGACACCAGACTTTTGTCTTTTGGACTTCATGGGATGTCTTCTGGAAAAATAATGTGTTGCAATCTACTTTAATCTATTGTCATGTGCCCATCTCAAAAGTCTTACATGACATGGACAGTTCTTAAAGACTACTGAGCCTTGACCTGTCTGGAGAAATTGGAATGTAGCTGCCGCCCATAATACGGGTAATGTCTCACATAGAAGAAATGTAAATCCTCACTGTCCTATCCTGCAAGAGGACCAGCTGACTGTGAGTACAGCTTTCTTGTTCTCCCGCTATATCTAACCATATGAGAACCTTCTTCAGGTGACATTAAAAAATATATCAATATTGAGAAGAGAGAAGGAAGAACAGCGGAAGGGGCTAATCTAGTGCTGTTGTCTTTATAGCAAGAAGATAGATTGAAACGCATCTATGGTAATAAGTGGTCACCTTTGAGTGTTGCACCAGCAGGCACAACACTGTTAGATTAAAGAGATTTGGTAAGGGCACTATTAAATAGAAAAAAACTATACATATCCTCTATCCAAGAAAGCACAGCTCAACTCCATTAGCAGTCAAGCTCCTGTGCAGGGACCCGCTGATAGTGTTCCCAACTTTAAAGGGGTTATCCAGGTATTGAAAAAAAGAGCTAAAAAAAAAATGGTTTGTCTCCAGGTTGGGTGTGATATCACAACTCGGCTCCTTTTACTTCAATGGAACTGAGCTGCAGAACCACAACCAACCTAGAGACAGACATGAGTGTTTTTTAAAAAAGAAATTAGCTCTGCTTTTCTATTCCTGGATAACCCGTTTAGCTGACGATATTCACTTAAGAGGGAGCTGTCCAACATTTGGTAGTGTGAACAAAATTCTCCACTGTATTAGTATTCCTTTAACTTCCCTTACTCATAGTGTATAAAGGTAATAAGGATAGTTATTCCCAAAACATATCAGTGTTTGTTCTTGCTCTGAGTTTTTAGATAAAATGGAATGCTTATAAATCTGAGAATTTTATTCAAACTTCTGAGTACTGGGCAACTTCCTTTTTGAGGATATACTTAACCTCTTCGCTCCACTGCAGCTGCTGTCTAGGTGTCGGGCCATGCTGCTAGCACTTCCATGTGTCTGTGTTGATGTAAGGATCTTCCTGCTCAGCCAATTAGTTCCTGAGTTGGCGCACTACTACGGGCACTTAATTGGCTGAGTGGGAAGGTTCTTGTGCCAACACCGACACCAGAAAGTGCAAAACCAAGACAGAGGCTTGTGGGGGGCAAGGAGGATAAGTATACTTTTTCCTTTCTATTTAACTACACCCTGAGCACAGTAGATAGAAAATAACTTTTCTGTAATACCCCTTCAATTTCCCATTAAAAGGGTTGTCCCATAATAGACATTTATCATCTGTCCACAGAATAGGTGATAAATGTTTGAACCCTAGTATCATTAGAACCGGGGTCCTAAACCCCCTATCCCTGCTGCAGTAAAGAAGAGTTTCAATGCAGCAAGCACCCTACCTCCACTTTACTCCGTACTTGTTTCCCTCCCTCAGCCACTCTTTACCCTTTTTGTATAGCACAGTTTTTTGTACACTGGATAAAAAGTCACAATTTATTTGCCCAAAGACATTTTTGCGCAATCTCACACCAGCCCAAGCCACACCTAGAAACTTCTAAGCTACTTTGTGATTTATAAAGAACGCACAGCTTTTTGATCCGGCATTCTGGCACTGCATGAAAGATGATATGTACTGCTCCGACCATTGGGATTACGGTGAATTATTTTCTTCCTTAATTGTATTTCATTTTTGGATCATACTGTGCTGATAAAGGTCTGGTGACCGAAATGTTCATATTGGTATATCTATAAAGAATTTAGTGAATTATTGGATTAACTAAATTTTTATGCCAAGTATTGAGGAAATACATGATTTTGCAGAGCCATTTTTATGTCAATTTTTCTTTGGATGAAAAATATTTTTTTTGGGGACTTCTTATGCAGAAATAATGTTTAAAAATGCAAACTGGAGTGTCATTTCACTAACATTTTTGACCTTCCCAGCCTTTAATGAGCGCCTATCCAGTGATGTGTATGGTTAAATTGCTTAAAACAAAGGCTTAAAGGGGTACTCCACTGCCCCACCATCCAGAACATTTTGTTCCAAGTGCTGGGTACGGGCTGTGACGTGAGGGGGCATGGAAGCCATATACTTGCATTGAGGGGGCGTGGCATGATGACAATGGGGCGTGGCATAACATCACAACCCCATGGCCCGCACCCAGTGTTCGGAACAAAATGTTCCGGACGCTGGGGCAGTGGAGTACCTCTTTAATAAATCATGCAGATGGGTAACACAATTGCTGGATTGTTCTTGGGGCCCTTTAGATTCACAATTATCAGCTGCATGTTACCTGTTTACACAGGATGATGTGTGGCTGAAAATATTTTACATGGCTGCACAAAAGATCCAATCAGCTTATGAACAAGCATTTGCATGGGCTGTTTATCGGAAATGACAGGTGGTGATGATGAAAGGTGGTGATGATGAAGGGGGGTGTGGGATGATGACAGGTGGTGATGATGAAGGGGGGTGGGATGATGACAGGTGGTGATGATGAAGGGGGAGGGGGTGGGCTGATGACAGGTGGTCATGATGAAGGGGGGGTGGGATCATGACAAGGGGATGATGACAGGTGGTGATGATGACAGGTGGTGATGATGAAGGGGGGTGGGATGATGACAAGGGGATGATGACAGGGGGATGATGACAGGCGGTGATGATAAAGGGGGGGTGTGGGATGATGACAGGCGGTGATGATGAAGGGGGGATGATGAAGGGGGGGGGTGGGATGATGACAGTGGGATGATGACAGGCGGTGATGATGAAGGGGGGGTGTGGGATGATGACAGGCGGTGATGATGAAGGGGGGGTGGGATGATGACAGGGGGATGATGTCAGGCGGTGATGATGAAGGGGGGTGTGGGGTGATGACAGGGAGATGATGACAGGCGGGGATGATGAAGGGGATGATGAAGGGGGGTATGGGATGATGACAGGGGGATGGTGACAGGCGGTGATGATGAAGGGGGGGTGTGGGATGATGACAGGCGGTGATGATGAAGGGGGGATGATGAAGGGGGGTGGGATGATGACAGGGGGATGATGACAGGCGGTGATGATGAAGGGGGGTGTGGGATGATGACAGGGGGATAATGACAGGCGGTGATGATGAAGAGGGTGGGATGATGACAGGCGGTGATGATGAAGGGGGGATGATGAAGGGGGGTGTGGGATGATGACAGGGGGATGATTACAGGCGGTGATGATGAAGGGGGGGTGTGGGATGATGACAGGGGGATGATGACAGGGGGATGATTACAGGGGGTGATGATGAAGGGGGGGTGTGGGATGATGACAGGGGGATGATGACAGGGGGTGATGATGAAGGGGGGATGATGAAGGGGGGATGATGACAGGGTAATGATGAAGGGGGGGATGATGACAGGCGGTGATGATGAAGGGGGGATGATGGCAGGGTGATGATGATGAGGGTGTTAATGATGGGGGTCTGGATGATGACATGGGGGATGATGTATTTTCCACCCTAGGCTTATAGTCGAGTCAACAACTTTTCCTGGGTTTTTGCGGTGAAATTCGGGGCCTCGGCTTATATTCGGGTCGGCTTATACTCGAGTATATACAGTACCTTTACATACATATAGGAACAGGTCTCTACAAACCACGTCATTCTGCATTGCAAATTCCATAGTTTATACACCTGAGCTAATCCTTCATTTTTATGTTGAGACAGTTTGATAGGTTTCTATTTGTAGAACATTACAGACATCAGATATCAAAATACATTCCAATGTGCTAAATAAAATATTTTGCACTCATGCCAGAGAAAAACATTGTGCGGCAATAGAAGCTGGGATTGAAATCTGACATGACTAAATGGACATCTGTTTTATCTCTTTGATTTGCTACTTAACTTAAACATTGTAATATACAAATAATAACTCTAATGACAAGGCTGAACAATTTCCCTAACAATAAATGGCAGGTTTGACATCTGTAGTGGTCAGTTACATTTTGGCTCAATGCATTGACAACTTTATAAGGTCTAGCAAGCTGTAGTAACTCCATCTGCACAGTGATCAGTGGTGATACTTTTGGGCTGAAGTCATAAACAGTCTAAATAGAAATGTATGTTCTCCTTTTGTAGACATGGACACTTCACCTCACCTGTATATTAGATTTGTATTACATTTTTAGCAATTTGTCTTATGTCAGTCATTGCCCCAAGATAACAACAGAACCCTGGCTGAGCAATGATGTGAACGGGTGATATTTTAAGGATGCTAGTCATGTCAATAGTCATGTGTTGTTATTTCTTTTTATCTTGTGAACTTGATCCAGTGATGCTGAATATAGTAGCAACAATATAACAATGGTAGAAGAGCAGAACTCATTGTATGATTCTGTTTACTTTGAAAAGTAACTAAACATAAAAAATACTGCCATGATTTACACAATGAATACACCATGATTTCCCACCGATTATATTATTTCACAGAAACATAGAAGAGTGTTGGTAGAAACAAACAGCACATGGTCCATCTAGTCTAGTTAATACATTAGGATAGATATCGACTCATTAATAGATTTGGGAGGTGGGATTTCTCATTGATATACAATATGTATTTTGTTTTGAATTGTTGCAAAATTTTGAGTGCTCAAAACATTTTTACTTTTTGGAGATGTACACAATTCTGACTTTCCCTTTTTAACAGAGTATATATTGTGTGCTATATTTATTGAAATCGAAAAAAAAGTTGCACTCTGACACCACACAGGGGTGGTTCATTTCAAGCTTAGATCAAGGGACAGTGTCTTATATGGTTTATGTACTATTAGCATAGAATGTCTGGGAGGGAATCGGCACTGTGTTCAGGACTCCAGGTCCAGATGGGTGCTCTGCTGCTGGGGACAGGACTAAATGTCCCATGAACTTCACATCCAAAAAGAAAAAGAAGCCACACTCCAAAGTAATATAAAATGACTGTGGTTTATTCACCCATCTAGTGAATAGTGCTACGTTTCGGTCTTCACAATGAGACCTTTCTCAAGCCAATTAAACAGCCTACATCACTTCCTTTTATATGATGCTTGCCAGTGATGTCAATGATTACAATTTGCATAATATATTCATATAAACAAACACCAGAAAATACAATCATATACAGTGTAATACATCATTTCCAGTACAACACCTAGTGTTAAACAATACATAGTGTACAATATATCTCCACATTCTGATCTTCAGTTATATCACAACTTCATCCAATATAACCATATTTCATCATAAAGTGGGTTGTGACTCACCCGATCATTCTTAGTGTCATGTATATGCCCCCATCCTCCCTTCAACACGCTGCCTCCACTTGTAAAAAAACAAAGAGCGCAGGACCGGAACAAACATCCACTCCTCCTGCGCTCTGGCAATGTTTCTCCAGGGCAGCAGCGGACCAGCCGCCATCGCATGTACTCGCGCATGCGCCCAATGTTCACACATCCAAGTCGGCAGTCAGACTATGGGAGAAACCATGCATCAACTTCAGCGCATGCGCTGTATGAGTTCCCCAATGTGTGCAGCCATCTTGGGTATGGGAAAAAAGACTTCAAATGCCCACTTCTTTAAAAATATATGGAGCAATAACTGGCATCATAATAATCATTTGGGGAATAACAAAATATCTCCCATCCTAATCAAAATTGTAATACTTTATAACTAACTCAATATTCTATGTATAGGTGAGTCCCTCAATAAAAAAAGGTCACACGTATACATAAATTTGGTCCCGTCCGTGAGATATCTAAAATATATCATGGCCCGTGACATACATAGTCATGAATGTCAGGGGGGTGTACAAACCACTCTCCAGCCCGTGCCACTTAGAGATGTAATAGGAGTATCACATGGACGGATATGGTGGAGGAGAAACAGATTATCTGTCACCCCCCACCAAAGCACGCCCACATGTATAACCAACCCATAATCACACTAGGCATGTTCATGCAATGTATATAACATTGCCTGACCCGTGATACAAAGTTATATCCACATTAGTGAGGGACTCTCAGAAACAATTAAACACTAATTAGGGAGATATATTGACTCCCAATTACTAGGGAGATATACTGACCCCCAACAACTTATGAAAAAGCCATCCAGTTATACAACAACTATAATCATACAAAGAAAATTATTTATTGGGCACAAATTATAAACAAAGTATTGCGCTTGGTGTGGCAGATGGTCCTCTGTCTTCCAAGAAAAACATCAACTGGAAAATTCTCACACTATAGTGTTCTTGAGCTTCAGCAGATACTGCAATCGTGTTGTAGAGTGTCCATTGGGGTTCCATGTAAATACAAATCATAATGTGTCCCGAAAATACTGTGAAAAAATAAATAAGTGTCAGAAAGACAAAAAGGAAAAATGTATACAAACAATATACTGATGAATTGATGAATAAACAACAACCTTGATCCATCAGGTTCACATCACTAGGCATGATACTATATAATATTTCACATGTACGGTTTCATTGGAATATCAATATTCAATCCTGCAGGTTGTAAAGCACATAACTCATCAATCCAAACAAGTTCACTTTTCTTCAGAATTTTTTCCCTATCTCCCCCCCGTCTGAGTCGGGGTACATGATCAATAATCATGAATCTCAATTGGTCTAGGGACTGGAAATTCAGTCTTACCTGTCCTTATAATGGATTTATGATTATTGAGTCAAAGTTTACAAGCAGTGGTTGTCTCACCAACATAAATCAATGGACATGGACAAGTTAAAACATAAATGACATATTCTGATTTGCAAGTGACATGGTGGTGTGACATTCTGTACTCACTGTCTTCCTTAATTATCAATTTACAATTTTCACAATTCATACATGGATAGCATCCAGGTTTAAATGTTGTGGCTAACAAATCCGTACAGACCAACTTGTCCCTGAGATTTGGAGCCCTTCTATAGGCCAAAATCAGGGGTATAGTCAACACAGAAATGATTTCAAAAGAATGGGCGAGAATACTCCAGTGTGTACATATACTCTGATTTTGTCACTCATGGGAGTGTTTGTAGACACAAAAGGAATACGTTTAGCCGCATTCTCATCCTGGACATTTGTATGTAAAATATAATCTCTCTTCAGTGCATCAACCCTGCGTTTATGTAAGTGCACTATTTGTTTCAGGTAACCTCTTGCTGTAAATTTCTGCCCCATATCTCTAAGTCTATCGTCAAGGGTGTCTGGGTCCTCAACTATCCTCTTCACCCTGAGGAACTGACTATATGGTAGCGACTTTACCTTGCCCCTCGGGTGTGCACTGTCAAAACGCAGGAGGTTATTCCTATGTGTTGGCTTGACAAATAAATCGGTTACAAACTTGCCATTCTCCACACTCACCCAGGTGTCCAGGAACTGGATTCCGGTCCTGGATGCCACCATGGTGAAATATATGTCACCATCTATGTCATTCAAGTTTGTGAAGAAGACATTTAATTCTTCTTCTGTGCCACTCCAGATCACGAAGACGTCATCTGTATACCGCCACGACCTTGTCACTTTGTCAAAGTGGTGTGATGTGTATATATAGATTACTCTTCCATGTCCGCCATTACAATGTTGGCGTACATAGTGGCCATATTCGACCCCATAGCCATAACCCTTAATTGCATATAATACTTGCCCCTAAATAAAAAATAGTTACTAGTCAAAATAATCTCGACCAAACCAAGAATAAATTCTTGGCAATCTGCAGAGTGTTAACTGTTGTTCAATACTTTGGTGATACTCTGTATACATCTATCATGACTGATAGAGGTATACAAACTCACCACATCAAATTAGACCAGCATGCAATCGGTAGGGTGCTCAGTCTCTCTCAACTTCCCCAAGAAATCCGACGTGTCTCGGATATATGATTACAACATATTCTCAGAGGATCTTGTCGACATAGATAGCTGCCGGGCTGAGAATCGAGTCTCTGCCCGACACTATGGGTCGTCCCGGCGGGTTGTGAAGACTCTTATGAACCTTGGGCAGCATATAAATCATAGGGGTCCTGGGGTGTTTAGGTAGTAGAAAGGTGTGTAGGTCCTCATCAATAGCATCAATCGCTAGAGCGGGATCGACAAGAGTTTTCAATCTCAGCTCCACCACATATTTGGGATCATAACTCACACATTTGTAAACATCCGAGTTCTGGATCTGTCTATATACCTCCTTCATGTAGTCAGATTTGTCCATGACAACCGCCCCACTTTTATCGCCAGGCTTGATGAAATTGTTGTCATTATGGACAATCCCTTGTAAAATCCTATGTTCAGATCTAGACATATTATTAAACCGTCTGGTACTACCTGTTTCTTTTCTCAACTTAGAAATGTCCTTTTCAACCAATGGTCTCAATAGCATCAGAAGTCACTGGAGGAACAAAATGGCTTTTATTATGGAGATTCACATCCCTCAATCGTAACTCACTAACATGTTCATCCAGTGACCTCATTACCCCCGTGGAATTGGCAGAAAACCAAACCTTAAGCTTGATACCTCTAATAAATGCAGTAAGATCAGCCTGTAACTGTACACAATCTACAACTAGTGTTGGACAGAAAGATAAATCACGGTTCAATATATCATATTCAGAAAGTACATGAGAAGAGATATTTACCACAAGGCTCTGTTCGTTACAAGATCCCTCTACTTGTTGGTCCCCATTCTGCCCCCTCTTTGCCCCGAGTGGTTTTCTTTTCTTCAGTTGCGGCCCCCTCTTCTTGCATGTCGCTTCTCTCTGGCGTGGTGTGTCTCTCTGTCCCTAAAAAAGGAACCTTGGGTGTTTTGTGACTTTCCTTTGGTAGTCGAAGACTTGGGTCCCCTTTTCTTCAGGCTTTGTGTCTCTGTTCCTTGCCAACTAGGCTAGATTTGGACTTGAAACATCAGGTTTGCCAGGTTTTGAGAAAGTGGAACTAACAATTGTGGCATTAAAAAGTAAGGTTTCCATTACATTAGTCAGAGATGTTTCCACAGATTTGGGTTACTGGCTTTGAAAGCAGAAATCAAATGTTTTAGAATGAAAAAAATAAGTCTTCACCACAATGTCTCTATAATGCAGGAGAAAGAAGACTGGAGAAAAAGGTATGGAAAAGTCAGTAAAAGAAAAGGTTAGTTTCTAAACTTTTCTTTAAAAGGGAGAACAAATTGGGTAATAAAAAATTGTAAAAATGGTTCCCTTGCCAGCACAACCTTTTCAGTAATGAGAAGGGACAATGGATATCATCTGATTGAGGTAGGAAATGACCTTGTATCATTTAGAAAATGTTTTATAATATTGTCTCCTGTAGGTCAAATAAAGAGACATTCATGTCTTGTTGTGTGGGGAAAAGCATAGAGCCCCAAGGGGAGTCTTAGAATGGGAAAAATAGAAGGGGGTAGGAAAGAAGTCAGTTGAAGCTGATTGGCTTTCCGGGAGACAATAGGGCAAAAATTGAATGTGTTGTTCAAGGACTTCAGAAATAGTCAAGCTCCTAGTCAAGCTCCATCACAAATAAAGTCCAGAGAACATTATCAACCAAAAACCAGATTATGTAGACCCTAGCAGAAGACCAAGTTTCTGAGAATAGGAAATACATGCCTATACAGATAATGTAGCTTCAATGGATACACCAGCTCAACATGGCACAGGAACGACTCTCAGTGCAGCCAAGTAAGAAGATAAAACTTTAATCCCAAGGCTGAAGAAGCTGCGCAAGCGCAGTGAAGCACGTTACATCTTGGAATTAAAGTTTAATCTTCTTACTTGGCTGCACTGTGAGTCGTTCCTGCGCCATGTTGAGTCGGCGTGTCCGTTGAAGCTACCTCTACCTGCATACACTATCCAGCCGGAGGGCAACGGACGTCTCCCTATTACTTACACGCACTACCATTGTTGTGTATGTGGCTACACAACACATCAGGGTGAGCGGCTTTCATGCTTCTCTATCATTTATGTGTCCCCTGGTTTAACTACACTATGGAGCGCTCTCACTCTTGCTTTTAGAATACAGGTAATGGACAGTGAGCCACATGACCTTACTATAAATTCTAATCTTCAGTTTGTCTTCCTGTACATTTTTTTAATCTGTTTATGGGATTGCTTTTTCATTTGAGGCATTGTTCCCCTTTCTAATGCCCAAATGTCTCTTAGCTAGATTTGGACCGAATTAATGCACAGTCACTATTAACAATTATGGACTGATACAATGAATTGTCCCAACTGTGGACTGAGCCAATGTACAGGGTGGGCCATTTCTATGGATACACCTTAATAAAATGGGAATGGTTGGTGATATTAACTTCCTGTTTGTGGCACATTAGTATATGTAAGGGGGGAAACTTTTCAAGATGGGTTATGACCATGGCGGCCATTTTAAAGTTGGCCATTTGGAATCCAACTTTTGTTTTTTCATTAGGAAGAGGGTCATGTGACACATCAAACTTATTGGGAATTTCACAAGAAAAACAATGATGTGCTTGGTTTTAACGTAACTTTATTCTTTCATGAGTTATTTACAAGTTTCTGACCACTTATAAAATGTGTTCAATGTGCTGCCCATTGTGTTGGATTGTCAATGCAGCCCTCTTCTCCCACTCTTCACACACTGATAGCAACACCGCAGGAGAAATACTAGCACAGGCTTCCAGTATCCATAGTTTCAGGTGCTGCAGAATGGGTAAAACAAAAATTGGAACAGGACCCTCAGTTTAGGCAGAAGATTTTGTTCAGTGATGAGGCAAACTTTTATGTGAATGGTGAAGTTAACAAACAAAACCACCGCTATTGGTCTGACACTAACCCACATTGGATAGATCCCTCCAAGACTGTTGGAACACAAAAATTGATGGTATGGTGTGGTATATGGGGTACAAAGATAGTGGGGCCATTCTTCATCAATGGAAACCTCAAGGCCACTGGATATGCGAAATTGCTACATGATGATGTGTTTCCCTCTTTATGCATTGAAGCTGGCACGTTCCCTGAGTTTTTCCAGCAAGATGGTGCACCACCACATTATGGGTGTCAGGTCTGAGCATTCCTAGATGAACAGTTTCCTGGAAAGTGGATTGGTCGTCGTGGGCCAGTTGAATGGCCCCCAAGGTCTCCTGATCTGACCCCCTTAGATTTTTATCTTTGGGATCATCTGAAGGCAATTGTCTATGCTGTGAAGATACGAGATGTGCAGCACCTGAAACTACGGATACTGGAAGCCTGTGCTAGCATTTCTTCTGCGTTGTTTCTATCAGTATGTGAAGAGTGGGAGAAGAGGGTTGCATTGACAATCCAACACAATGGGCAGCACATTGAACACATTTTATAAGTGGTCAGAAACTTGTAAATAACTCATGAAAGAATAAAGTTACGTTAAAACCAAACACATCATTGTTTTTCTTGTGAAATTCCCAATAAGTTTGATGTGTCACATGACCCTCTTCCTAATGAAAAAACTAAAGTTGGATTCAAAATGGCCGACTTCAAAATGGCCGCCATGGTCATAACCCATCTTGAAAAGTTTCCCCCCTCACATATACTAATGTGCCACAAACAGGAAGTTAATATCACCAACCATTCCCATTTTATTAAGGTGTATCCATAGAAATGGCCCACCCTGTAGATTCACTACCAAGGATAGTGGATCGATTCGACAAAGCAACACCTAAGCTTACTTGTGCTATTTAGAATGTATAAAGGGGGTAGTCATCCATTTCTGTTTGACCGATTTTTGACAAATTTATTAGGGTTATGTATTTACCGCTAATATGTTATTATGTTAAATCTGAGACAAATCTATTAAGGAGTTTTCAAGTTATCACAGACAATACATAGACAAAATCCATCTGAGTTGAACAGTAGACCTACCTATGTTATGTCAATAAGATATAGATCAGTCCACTGCTTATTGTGTCACCTCACCTTTTAGGGAATCTGTCAGCTGCAATTCACGTTACAAACTGCTGACACTGTTAGATAACTGTTATGGGAAGGAGACAAAGGGAACATTTCTCAGATCTGTCTGTGCTTCCTTAACATAGAAAATGCTTTAATTCACTGGTGCAAAGTGTCAAAAAGGTGTTTCCAAAAACCCCTAAAGTGCTGAGGGTGTGAACACCTCCTATCTCTATCCCTGGTGGATGAACTGTCAGCTGGGAGGTGAGCCCTGCTTCTACATCTCACACCCATGCACAATTTGTATGTACAGCCCAGTAATGAGATTTGGAAACAGACCTCAGCTTCTGGCTGACTGTCAGTCAAGCAGAGACAAGGATAGGAGTCGAGATGGGGATGTGTTCCAGCCTTCAGCACTATGGGAATGTCTTTTTGACGCCTATCACCAGAGAATAAAATAATTTTTTCACCTTATGGAAACATAGACAGCTATATGAAAGGTAACACTTTATTCTCTATGAAAGGTCTCTATGTTCTGTTCTCTAACTGTCACTGTCAACAACAACCACCATCATTACCACAATAGACCATAAATATACAGTTACATAAGGTGACGTCTTCTCTGATTGAAATCGCTCACTTTCCTTTTTCTTCTTCATCCAGCCCAGACCGTCATGATGATTTCTTCCAGCCACAGCTCCTTTCTGCAGAACGTTTTCTGGTTCTGTAATTTTCCAAGACCTATAATGCCCCAAACCGTGTTAATGCCCTCCTTGGTGTCCCACATAGTAAAGTTGGTAGATAAGTGGGTTGGGGAAGAGTCAGTAAGTCCCACCCAATAGGAAGTTAGGGTGCTCCTGTAGGTAGACAGGGTCTTACAGGTAGTTTCCCCAATCACATAGGTGCCCCGAGTAGGTAGGGCCCCTCCAGAGAGTGTTTCCCTTGTAGGTAAATCCCCCAGATAGCTCTCCCCTGTATGAAAACCCCTATATAACCTATGTAGTAGGTAGCCCCCCAATTAGCTTGGTAGTTATTCCCCATATTAGCTAGGCAGGAATGTAGAAGATTGTAGGCAAGGTAGGCAGCAGTTCCCCCATATTGGGTAGGCAGCAGTTCCCCCACATTAGGTAGGCAGCAGTTCCCCCACATTAGATGGGCAGCAGTTCCCTCCCATTAGACAGGCAGCAGTATCCCTACATTAGGTAGACAGCAGTTCCCCCACATTAGATAGGCGGCTATTTCCCCACATTAGATGGGCAGAAGTTTCCCCACATTAGATAGGCAGAAGTTCCCACACAATAGATAGGCAGAAGTTCCTCGACATTAGATAGGCTGAAGTTCCCCCACTTTCCCCCACTTTAGATGGGCAGCAGTATCCCCACATTAGGTAGACAGTAGTTCCCCACATTAGTTGGGTATCTATTTCCCCACTTTAGATAGGCAGCAGTTCCCCCACATTAGATAGGCAGTAGTTCCTCCACGTTAGATAGGCAGCAGTCCTCCACATAAGGTTGGCAGCAGTCCCCCACATTAGGTAAGCAGCAGTTCCCTCACATTAGATAAGCAGCAGTCCCCCACCATAGGTAGGGAGCAGTCCCCCACATTAAGTAGGCAGCAGTCCCTCACATTAAAGAGGCAGCAGTACTCCCACCCAAGGCAGGCAGCAGCACCCCCACCCAAGGGACACAGCAGTAAAGGCAGTCACAACCCCCCCCCCCTGTGCCTGCCTGCTGCCGCAGCCGCACACCTGCCTGCCGTGCTTGCCTTCAGCTGTTCGGGTCCTCTTCCTCGGTCAGCACCCTCTGCACGGCCTCTTCTTTCTTCTTCCTCTGCCCTCTGACGTCTGATGATGTCACTCATGCACTGTAGTGCAGAGGAAGGGTACAGCCTCTTGCGTCTACTGGTTTACTGTAGCCATGGGCTACCTTGATTACAGTCTGGATTTTTAAATGTAACTTCTACCTAGAGCTAGAGGACAACATTTTCTCCTTGTTGCCTTTCGATTAAATAGACTGGCTCCAATTTAATCCATTAAAAAGATAACAGCCAGGTTGATCTTTATGTCCAATGCAACATAAGAAACAAACTAGATCAATGTTAGCTAGCAAATGTATATTAACATTATTATTTTCCTTTTATATTCTGGGATTTAACTGTCAATTGCTAATATGTCTATCATTCCATAGCACTTGATACCAGATATTCATGTATAAAGAAAACACAGTACAATGATATATTACATACCATACTTAAACTCTAGGTAAAAAATGTAATCTTCAGCTGGTTGAGTGATCCTCTCATAAAACACATTGGTATTATAACTGGAGAAACAGATTATCTTGTGTGTCGTTGCTTCTTAAATTAGTCAAACTGCTTGACATGTACATATGGATCACATATGTAAACTTATAGCTTTCAAGTTTTGACATTCTGTTCTTACATAAACAGGCATTTGATACTGAACAGACTTAAGAGCTTACTATTTCTTTTAATAGTGGAACAATACTATCATATCTTTATGAGACATCGGAAAACCATTCGATTCAGTAAGTTAAACAATGTATTACGTAGTGTACAGTATGTAATGCACATGTAAGCAGAATATTACCTAACATTTAAGAAATTCTATTTATAAATCTGTTTAATTAATTCTAATTAATCATTCTGATCCTTAAAGTATAAACCATACGGCTATGGATGCATAGTAAGCACTTGATCACTGAAGCTTACGGACTTAATACTTTTTCTGATGCATTCTAATAACATGTGGTTAGTAATATGACTGTAGATGAGTGAATTTTTAGAAAAATTTGATTCGGACGATTCGACAAATTTTCACAAAAAATTTGTTTCGGTCCAAATTTATTTGCGGCGACTCGCTATTAAAAATGGCTATTTCTGGCCTACAGAGAGCCTCAATAGGGGTGGAGAACACTTTGCCCTGCTGTAACACACATAGGGTGTGTGCTGGGTCAGTGAAATAATACTGTTATTCATGCAGATCAGTATGACATGCAGATCAGAGGCGTCACTATTGAAATCACTGTCACAGAGCGGCACTATGACAGAGCCTGGAGGTGGCATCAGGATGAGGAGACCATATAGTGGCTGACTGAAACAGCGTGGAGGTGGCGGCAGCATGAGGAGACCATATAATGGCTGAATGACACAGTGTGGAGGTGGTGGCAACATGAGGATACCATATAGTGGCTGAATGAAACAGTGTGGAGGTGGCAGCAGCATGAGGAGAACAAATAGTGGCTGAATGACACAGCCTGGAGTTGGCAGCAGCATGAGGAGACCACATAATGGCTGAATGACACAGCCTGAAGTTGGCGGCAGCATATAGTGACTGAATGACACAGCCTGGAGTTTGCGGCAGCATAAGGAGAACAGATAGTGGCTGAAAGACACAGCCTGGAGGTGGCGAAGCATGAGGAGACCATATAGTGCCTGAATGACACAGTGTGGAGGTGGCGGCAGCATGAGGAGACCATGTAGTGGCTGAATGACACAGCGTGGAGGTGGCGGCAGCATGATGAGAACATATAGTGGCTGAATGACACAGCCTGGAGTTGGCAGCAGCATGAGGAGACCACATAGCGGCTGAATGACACAGCCTGGAGTTGGCAGCAGCATATAATGGCTGAATGACACAGCCTGGAGTTTGGGGCAGCAGTAGGAGAACATATATAATGGCTGAATGACACAGTCCAGAGTTGGCGGCAACATGTGGAGAACATATGGTGGCAGTATGAGACGGCTTGGAGCTGGCTGAAACAGGAAGCGGCATGCCACTGGGTGATGTAGCAGGCTGGACCACCACATTGAAGCCACGGTTCTCCCAGGCCGCTTTACGGTGATGCTGCATTTGTTGATTCAAGGCAGTGGTGCCAACATTAGGACCCTGTTCACGCTTCACCTACTGCCGACACATCTTGCATGTGGCCAGGTTGACATCCTCCGGATGCTTGATGAAAAACTGCCACACCGCCGAGTAGGCAAGGTAGGCTGCAAAGCAGGTGGTCTACCCCAAGCACATTTGGCTCCAGACTTTCTGCATCTGCCACCATACTGACTGCCAACCATGCTACCACCTTGCTGGCTCAGCTGCTGTCTCACCGGCAACCTGCAACCCTCTTCTCCTGATGATGATGAAGGTCCTTCTGCACCCAGCTCCCAAGTGCGATTGGCTTCAACATCTTCGAGTTGTGTCTTCACGTCACAGATGTCCTCCTCAGGTTTCTCAACAGTGTCTGCTTCAGGAGCCTGAACGCTTCCAATACCAACGCCCACACCACTCTCCTCATCACTCCTTGCCCGCCTAGCGGAGGAAGCGGCGGTATGTCTCCTCCACTTCTTGGCTGGCAGTGGCTGCCGACTGTCCTCTAGTAGATCGCCCTCACTAAATAGGGGAGCTGAACCCACAGCATAAGATACTTCTGTGGGGGAGGGAACTGCATAGGACAGAGGCAATGGGAGGACAGGGATTGCTTCCGGGCCATGCCAACTGAGGGTTGTGTCTAAGGAACCCACGGACTGTTGACTGGGGGTGTCAGGTGTCACTTGGATGGAAGTGGATGACCGTGTTAACCAATCAATGACAGCAGATGGGTCATGACCGCTAGCTGACTAGACACGACCGCTAGCTGATACCAGGAGCTCAGGCCTCTCGTTGCCACTCCTGCTGCCACTTGCCCCTAGTCTGCTGCGACTTCTGCCTGATGAATTTAGGCCTCTGCTAATCCTATGTGCACGTCCTCGCACTTCTCTGCCTGACATACTTAGTGCGTATATGAGTGGAGTACAATATGCTCCATTATGCTTCAAACAGTATTTGTCTACAAAACCAGCAGGTGTGTACTTTTGCCTGGCCTTTCACAGTATCTAGGCCCTTAAGACTTTAACAGGAACAAAATTGTACACCACTTAGATGTATGTATGTGGTATGCACTTATGAGGGGATGATAATGCGCTCCAGTAAGCTTAACCTCTTCAGGACACAGGGCGTATGGATACGCCCTGCATTCTGAGTCCTTAAGGACCGAGGGCGTATCCATACGCCCGTGGGAAATCCGGTCCCCACCGCTAGCCGGTTGGGGACCAGAGCCGGATGCCTGCTGAAATCATTCAGCAGGCACCCTGGCACATCGCCCAGGGGGGTACTGAGACCCCCCCATGTCGGCGATCGGAGTAAATCGCATGTCAATTCAGACATGCGATTTTCTCCAATTCCGGGCTGATCGGGTCTCTGGTGACCCGATCACCCGGAAAATAGGGTTGATCTGAGCTGTCAGCAACAGCCCCGATCAGCCTAAAGGATAGGAGTGAGCTCGCAAAGCTGCGATCTCCTCCTATCCCTTGGCATTAGTCAGAACGGAGTTCTGACCAATGGCAGCGCAGGACAGGTGGTTGCCATGGCAACCCCCCGTTCTGCCCGCCCCTGGATGTCGAACGGAACTGAGAAGAAGATGGAGGCCGTACCTGCAGGAGAAGATGCCTGGGGACCTGGGATCTTCGCTGGAGCCTGCTAGATCTTTGCTCAGGTGGGGAATCGACAGTGGGGGGGGGGGGGGGGGAATTGAAAGTGAAAGTAAAACGATCTTTACTGTGGCAACCACTAGGGGGGCCAAAGTGCAACTCCCAGCATGCCCAGACAGCCAAAGGCTGTCTGGGCATGCTGGGAGTTGTAGTTTTGCAGCATCTGGAGTGTCACAGTTTGGAGACCACTGTTACAGTGGTGCCCAAACAGTAGCCCTCCAGATGTTGCCAAACTACAACTCTCAGCATGCCTCGACTGCCCAGGCATGCTGGGAGTTGTAGTTCTGTAACATCTGTCCCTTCAGAATTAGCAATTATTATGAAATTTTTGAAAATTGCTGCTCTACTTTGAAGCCCTCTAATTTTTTCAAAAAGCAAAAGTATGTCCATTTTATGATGCCAACATAAAGTGGACATATTGTATTTGTGAAGAAAAATAAAATTTATTTGGAATATCCATTTTCCTTACAATTAGAGAGCTTCAAAGTTAGAAAAATGCTAAATTTACAACATTTTCATGAATTTTTGGGATTTTTCACCAAAAAAGGATGCAATTAACGCCGAAAATTTACCACCAAAATAAAGTAGAATATGTCACGAAAAAACTATCTCAGAATCAGAATATTCGGTAAAAGCGTTTTTGCGTTATTAATTCGTAAAATGACGGTGGTCATAATTGCAAAAAAGGGCTCAGTCCTTAAAGGGTAGCTCCCACCATCCATTTTTTCTTTCTTTCTGTCCCTGCCCATTGCCCATCTCTCCCTAACCCCTCCCTCCCTTTACATTTTTTTTTACTATATTAAAATCCCTTTTTGTCTGCCTAGTGTGCTCACTACCAGGCAGACTTCCCCAGCAGGCACCACGTCACTGATGCCTGCTGTGGCTGGCACTTCCGCCCTTAGCTCACTATACAGGGTGCCTCCAGCTGTTTCACCACTACAACTCCCAGCTTGCCCTGACATCTACTGGCTGTCAGGGCATTCTGGGAGTTGTAGTGGTGAAACAGCTGGAGGCACCCTGTGGTGAAAACAATAACTTTATTAGCGCAGCAGTGCTACTTCGGGAGCAGCAGCAGCAGCGGCGGCGGCGCTCTCCCGAACTCCGCTCCCCACCCCCATACCTCTAGTGCTGAGCGGCGGCACTCCCCCGAACCCCGCTTCCCCCACCCCATTCCTCCAGTGGTGAAGACTTACCGGAGGATCAATGAGCTGCCTCTGGACAGGGTAACGGCCTCCGGACAGGGTAACGGGGGTGGGCGGGCGGGGACGCGCGCGAGGCCAGTGGAGCTGGCAAATGCGCGCAGCCCCAGCTATCAGCGTGCTCGCTCTCGCCTGTCTGATTGACAGGCGGGAGCGAGCACCGCAGTGACTGGATTTCCACTCATTGCCAGGCTGAAATAAGTCGAAATCCAGTAGTGACGTCACTGCAGAATTCATTCGGCCACTAGGAGGGCGACCCCTAGTGGCCGAATTTAAAAGTGATTTTAAACTTGTTTAAAATCACTTTTTTAAATTAAAGTATATTAGAGATATGTTGTAGTACTTAAGTACTACAACATATCAATTTTTAGATTTCATGACAGTGCCCATTTAAGGTAAAAAAGGGCTGCGTCCTTAACCCCTTAAGGACTCAGGGTTTTTCCGTTTTTGCACTTTCGTTTTTTCCTCCTTACCTTTTAAAAATCATAACCCTTTCAATTTTCCACCTAAAAATCCATATTATGGCTTATTTTTTGCATCGCCAATTCTACTTTGCAGTGACATTAGTCATTTTACCCAAAAATGAACAGCGAAACGGAAAAAAAAATCATTGTGCAACAAAATAATTAAAAAACGCCATTTTGTAACTTTTGGGGGCTTCCGTTTCTACGCAGTGCATATTTCGGTAAAAATTACACCTTATCATTATTCTGTAGGTCCATACGGTTAAAATGATACCCTACTTATATAGGTTTGATTTTGTCGCACTTCTGGAAAAAATCATAACTACATGCAGGAAAATTTATACGTTTAAAATTTCATCTTCTGACCCCTATAACTTTTTTATTTTTCCACGTACATGGCGGTATGAGGACTCATTTTTTGTGCCGTGATCTGAAGTTTTAACCGGTATGATTTTTGTTTTGATCGGACTTTTTGATCACTTTTTATTCATTTTTTAATGGTATAAAAAGTGACCAAAATACGCTTTTTTGGACTTTGGAATTTTTTTGCGCGTACGCCATTGACCGTGCGGTTTAATTAATGATATATTTTTATAGTTCGGACATTTACACACGCGGCGATACCACATATGTTTATAATTTTTTTTTTACACTGTTTAATTTTTTTTATTTTTACGCAGATACCACATATGTAAATTAGTATTTTTATTTACAGTTTTTTTTTTTTTTTTATGGGGAAAAGGGGGGTGATTCAAACTTTTATTAGGGAAGGGGTTAAATGACCTTTATTAACCCTTTTTTTTTACATTTTTTTGCAGTGTTATAGGTCCCATAGGGACCTATAAAACTGCACACACTGATCTCCTATGCTGATCACTGGCGTGTATTAACACGCCTGTGATCAGCATTATCGGCGCTTGACTGCTCCTGCCTGGATCTCAGGCACGGAGCAGTCATTCGTCGATCGGACACCGAGGAGGCAGGTAAGGGCCCTCCCGGTGTCCGATCAGCTGTTCGGGACGCCGCGATTTCACCGCGGCGGTCCCGAACAGCCCGACTGAGCAGCCGGGTCACTTTCAGTTTCACTTTAGAAGCGGCGGTCAGCTTTGACCGCCGCTTCTAAAGGGTTAATACCGCACATCGCCGCGATCGGCGATGTGTGGTATTAGCCGCGGGTCCCGGCCGTTGATGACCGACGCGATATGATGCAGGATCTCGGCGCGATCCCGCTTCATATCGCGGGAGCCGGCGCAGGACGTAAATATACGTCCTGCGTCGTTAAGGGGTTAATGGGTTAAAACTGTATTTGTCTACAACACCAGCAGGTGTGTACTTTTGGCTGGCCTTTAACAGTAACTAGGCCCTTAAGACTTTAACAGGAACAAAATGGTACACCACTTAGATGTATGTGTGTGGTATGCACTAATGAAGGGAGGACAATGCACTCCAGTACGCTTAAAAGAGTATTTGTCTACAACACCAGCAGGTGTGTACTTTTGCCTGACCTTTCACAGTATCTAGGTCCTTAAGACTTTAACAGGAACAAAATGGTACACCACTTAGATGTACGCACAGGTTACACTTAATAGAGGACAATATGCTTTTAGTGCTCTGCTCACCCTATCTGGCTGGCTACTATTAGTTTTTCAGTTGTTGTACACACCAATGCTGCACTTTCTTTCTTAATCTCACTCCCTTTCCGATAAGTGCTTCTAGGCTGGATTTGGGCTTGAGGTGAATCGCTGCTGTCAAAAAGCTTTTCTGTGCAACACACTGCTCTCTGTCTCTCTCTGCAATAGAACGCTGATGTGACTGGGAGGTGAATCGCTGCTGTAAAAATGCTTTTCTGTGCAACACACTCTGCTGTCTGTCCCGCTCTCTCTCTCAGCAATAAAAGGCTGAAGTGACTGGCCGCAAGATGGCTGCCGATTATATAGGGCTGTGACATCACAAGGGTGGCTGGCTGCTGATAGGCTACATGCTGCATGTGAGTCATCCTGCTTACCCTTGTTTCCGCCTTCCCAGGATTCATTGCACCATGTCCTCACATATGGATATGCCATTTTAGGTGCCCTGGAGCCTGGACCACATGTAGTTTAATGAAGCGATTCCTGGCAATATTCGCATTCTTGCGAATCAAATTTATCCTGAAATTCGTAACGATTTCGGATTCGTCAGATTTGATTTGCTCATCCCTAAATTCCTAAATATGACTAGTATCTATTACATAGGAACATGGTTTGTAAGGTTGAAAAAAGACTTCATTACTAAACACATCATTACTCCTTTTCTGTGTTATGCATGTTGGACCCCCTAAGTGTTCCCAATCTTCAGCTGTCTAGTTTTGGTGAGCCAGGTCTATAGCTGCGACATCACTTTCCACTTCATAGGCAATAGGATTAGTGACTGCTGTGTTTTCCTGTGGCTGTAGTACATTCACTTCAAGGTTGAACATGTCATGTGTGTCTCCAATATGCTCTACCACTGTTGTGATTTTTATAATATTAACATTTACTAATATTGTTGACTACAATGATAATGTTTATGCATGTAGCAACAAATCCTGGCTTATCGTTGAAACGTTTATGTACATACACTAGGAACAGCAGTGGTGAGGGATCAGGACAGGTGAGTATTGTTACAATTATGAGGGACATTTATCAATGTTTGCTTATGTATTCTTTTTTTTAGTAATTTTTTCCTTACTTTTGTTTTGCTTATGTGCGACGTATTTATCAACTGGTTTCAGACTGTTGATAATTTTCTTTCACGTAAGCAATTTTTCCTTTTTTACTTTGGTAGTAGCTTTTTCTGCTCCATGTTTGAGCTGGAGTAAATTTAGTCAATTTTTAACCCTGTTGCGACTTTTTTTTGCGCAGTTGCGACTGTCGCAGTTGATAAATACCTGACTATCCGCAGTCCATTTTAAAATTATTACTACGTAGTTAATCTTTTGAAAACTTGCTTTTCTCGCTTTCCATGTCAAAATGTCGCGAAAAATCGCATAGTCGCAGTTGCGATAATTTTGAGACAATTGTAGTAAAGAAAACCTGACTAAACCCATTGATAAATGTCCATCTATATGTTTACAGCACCTGGAGTCATTAACAAAAAAAATATAAAAAATTGGAAAACCCCTGTTGTTTAAATCAAATATTTATATGTTACATAATGCATATTGGTTTTTCTAATTTTGAATATAACGACTTATATTTTTAAATAATCAGGGAATCATTCATTTTTCTTTTTGGCCACTAATCCTAATAAACTGAAACTTGCTTTTCTGTAGAGAAAACTTTTCAGCAGTCTCCTGCTTATTTTCAGATGCAGGATTACAGTAAAGATGACACCTATATAAATAAAATATAGTATCTTCACCTGAGGCCAGTCTGAAGTCAGTCTTACTCATAGCAGGGAAATGATGGCTGATGCACTCACGTATTTGCCTCTTACAATGCATCAGTAGATATTTTTAGTACTTTTCCCCATTTTAAAACTAACAGGCTATACGCAAAAAGTGTCAGAGGACAGGCATTTACCCAACACTCGCATAATACATTTGTGAATTCTAAAAGATGTTCATCTGTAAGGCATAAAATCAATATCACTACATTTTATCATCATTAACAGTATCCAATACTAAAATAGTCTTAAATATAACTTACTGTGGATGATTTTCATGTAGCGCTTCAGGATCACATGGAATCATATAAAGTGGACATTTTAAATGTATCTCTTGAAATAATTTGTATTATTCAGTAAATTTAAGGGGTGAAATAGTAACTGCAGGTAATGAATAATAGTAAACACTTAGAAGTCCAGAATAGGCGCAATTCACGCCAGACAATGATCCTTTTCAGCTCTCTCAAAAATCTCAGGCTGATCTGTTATTAAAAAGATTTCAGCCGCAATATGAATGTGCTGTAAAGGTCAATGACCTGAGGGTCCTCAGACATGAAATCATCTTGGTTATGTGTGTGATACGTCTGTTGAGCTGCTGTAATAGGAGCTGCTGTACATAAACTGTTAAAGTAACCTACTTCCAGAATGTTAGAGCCTTTTTAGTTCATGATGGAATTTTACATTGGTATTTCTCTCACATTACAGAAGGAGTTATTGACAAACAGTTTTATTGGTTCACTTTATCGTGAAGCTTCTTAAAGGGGTACTCTGCTGCTCAGCATTTGAAACAAACTGTTCCAAACGCTGGAACCGGCGCCGGGAGCTCGTGACGTGATAGCCCCGCTCCCTCATGATGTCACGCCCCGCCCACTCAATGCAAGTCTATGGGAGGGGGCGTGACAGCCGTCACTGAAAGGACATGCTGGGAGTTGTAGTCACAACGGTTAGCACGCTGGTGGTACTTGTGGGAGGGTGGCCGAGGAGTACATGTGGGAGTGTGGCCAGCTCCAAGGGATATGAAACTACACTGTAATTTCATATTTCCCGGGCTGGGCTGTGATTAGCCGAGACCGACCAGCCAATCCCAGCCCAGGCTAGGAAATATGAAATTACAGTGTAGTTTCATATTTCTGGCAGCCTGCGCTGCCCCGGCCGCTCATCTCCCACCCGCCACCGCTCATCTCCCCCGCGGTGGGGGGGAGGTGAGCGGCAGTGGGGGAGAGATCAGCAGCGGCGTGGGAGAGATGAGTGTGTGGGGGGGGGGGGGGGAAGGGGGGGCTGGGTGATGGAGATGAGGTGTGGTGAATTTTTAAATTTATGGGAGTTTTGTACTCCAGGTCAGACCTGGAGCAGACTTGCGACTTTTTATAAGGGGTTTGCAACTTTTTTTTGTCTATGTGCGACTTTCGCACATCATACATACCTGACCACTACAAAGTGAAAATTGAAATTTGCTTAGGTAAGGTTGTTTGTAACTGTTTGCTTGCCCACAAAAGACTTTTGTAAGCAAAAAAAAGCTTGAAATTCCTTGATAAACGTCCCCCATTGTCTTGCTGAAATGTCCACCCTTGCTTTATCTTCATCATCCTGGTAGATGGCAGCAGATTTTAGTTAAGAATGTCTTGGTAAATTTGTCCATTCATCCTTCCTTATATTATGTGAAGTTTGTCAGTACCATTTGCTGAAAAGCAGCCCCACACCATGATGTTCCCACCTCCAAACTGTTGGTATGTTGTATTTAGGGTGATGCGCAGTGTCATTTCTCTTCCAAAAATGGTGTGTTTTTTAGCATACAAACAGTTAAACTTTGCTGTTATCTTACCATACTTTTCCTCCCAGTATTTCACTGTCTTTTCCAAGTGTTGTACAGCAAACTTTAAAGAGTACCTGTCACCAAAAAAACTTTTCTAAACTAACTCAGGCTCTGTTCCCTAACTATCCTAACACCCCTCCAGCCCTTAAAAAAAGATTTCAGAGCTTTAAAAAGCTCTGTATCTTACCTTTATTCTTCTTTATCCTTGCTCAAATTGTGCAATCTTCTAGCAGGAGAAAGTGGGCATATCCCAGCAGGCATGACATCTCTGAAGTCTGCTAGGGGACCACTTCCACCCTCACATGTTTGCAGTGCTTTGATGAATAGAAGACCTCAGGCTCTGTGCATGTTTCAGTGAGGCTCTATGCATCTTTCAGTGAGGTTCTATGCAGCTTTCAGTGTGGCTCTGTGTAGCTTTGACTCTGTGCAGCTTTCAGTGAGGCTCTGCGTAGCTTTAAGTGAGGCTCTGTGCAACTGTCAATCAAGCTCAGAGCAGCCACAAGCACTTCCTGAGTTTGGTCTCCTGCCAGGCCAGGAGGAGACCAAACTCACTGTATTCATTGCAGCAGGGACCAGAACAGCACCAGATAGTGGCCGATTTTTCTATTACATTTTTAACATATTTATGTTGATAATTTTAAAAGCAAGTGAATGGGAAAGTGTCTGCTAATTACACAAGGAACACTATATTAAAAGTTTTATTTGGTGACAGGTACTCTTTAAACGTGCCTCTAAATGATTCTTGGAGTCATGCGTGGTGAGCGTGTATACAGGGCATGGCGCCAGAGTGCATTACTTCCGTTTTTTTTAAGACAACAATACCTTAATCTTTCCACTTCCAAATTATGGCCCCTACAGTACTCACTGGAACATTCAGAAGCTTAGATATGCACCTGTAACCAATGGTATTGTTATGTTTTGCAACACTTAGGTTGCGATGGTCCTGAGACAGCTCTTTGCTTTCACCCATGTAAAAGCAAGGTGTCTTGTGTGACATCTTGGCAATGAGACTTTTTTTTTGTTGGCCATCAGATGGGACTAAACCATCTGATATTAATTTGCACTGACAAGGGGCTGGATTGCTTTTTAATTACGGTGCCATCAGAGCTGTGCACATGCATGCCAGGAAAAAATCCACACAATGCCAAAACATGATGATGTCCAATCGATTCCTGATGAGATGACAGGAGGAAACGCACTGAATCAAGTCACAACGAATAATGGAGGAAAAACAAGTTCAGAAAACAGGTTCATGTAATATGGATATTTATGATTGCATAAAACGAAATAACAATATGATACATGTGATTAATGGGAATCCCCGTAGTATACTAAGGAACAAATGGATTTTTATATATTTTGGACATACCTTGCTGCAGGAGGAGCATAATAACATTTCAGCTTCAAGTGAGCGAGCATTGAAGTGTATATTATCTGTATGGCAATGTGACTACTTATTATATGAACCATACAGAAGTTCTGACTAATATGTGACTAACCTCATTGGATAACATCTGTGTGTCAAAGTGACTAACAATAGTATACCTGGATTGGTGAGCATGGATGTGAACAGCCAACTGCTAATATAGGACTGTGTACCATATATATCTGCTGATGAGGGTATAAATTACCTAAAGGATTGTGAAACAAGGCACTTTGAAGTAGGCACTTTGGTGTCTCTATGTATAACTATGGATACAGTTAATCACCACCAAGAATGAATTGTTTATATGTGTTTTAAGAATTACAGACTGCTTTAACCCCTTAAAGGGGTACTCAGGTGGAAAACTTTTTTTTTTTTTAAATCAACTGGTGCCAGAAAGTTAAACAGATTTGTAATTTACTTCTATTCAAAAATCTTAATCCTTCCCGTACTTATTAGCTGCTGAATACCACAGTGGAAATTCTTTTCCGTTTGAAACACAGAGATGTCTGCTGACATCATGATCACAGTGCTCTCTGCTGACATCTCTGTCCATTTTAGGAACTGTCCAGAATAGGAAAAAATCCCCATAGCAAACATATGCTGCTCTGAACAGTTCCTAAAATGGACAGAGATGTCAGCAGAGAGCACTGTGCTCATGATGTCAGCAGACAGCTCTGTGTTTCAAAAAGAAAATAATTTACGCTGTAGTATTCAGCAGCTAATAAGTACTGGAAGGATTAAAATTTTTTAATAGAAGTCATTTACAAATCTGTTTAACTTTCTGGCCCCAGTTGATTTAAAAAAAAAAAAAAAAAAGTTTTCCACCGGAGTACCCCTTTAAGGACCAAGCCCATTTTCACCTTAAGGACCAGGCCAATTTTTATTTTTGCGTTTTCCTTTTTTCCTCCTCGCCTTCTAAAATCCATAACTCTATTATTTTTCCATCTACAGACCCATATAAGGGCTTGTTTTTTGTGTGACCAATCGCACTTTGTAATGAAACCTCTCATTTTACCATAAAATGTATGGCAAACCCTAAACATATTTTTTTAGGGAGGAAATTTAAATGAAAACCACAATTTTGCACATATTGTAGGGTTTCGTTCTACACTGTACACTTTAAGGTAGAAATGACATGTGTTCTTTATTCTGTGAGTCAGTACAATTAAAATGACACCCATGGCTAGAAACTTTGATATTTTTTTTACCGCTTAAAAAAAAATCTAAAACTTTTTGTAAAAAAATCAGTAATCTAAAGTTGCCCTATTTTGACCACCTATAACTTTTTCATTTTTCCGTATATAGGGCATTATGAGGGCTCATTTTTTGCGCCGTCATCTGTACTTTTTTTTATTGATACCACATTTGCATATATTAAATGTTTAGATAATTTTTTATACATTTTTTTGGGAGTAAAATGTGACAAAAAAGCAGCATTTTGGGATTTTTTTTATTTTTTACATTTACGCCGTTAGCCGTACGGGATCATTAACTTTATATTTTGATAGATCAGACATTTACGCACGCGGCGATACCAAATATTTTTATTTAAAAATGTTTACGCTTTTTGGGGGTAAAATGGGAAAAACTGACAATTTTCTTTTTTTTATTGGGGGAGGGGATTTTTCACTTTTTTTTACTTTTTATTTTTACATTTTTCAACATTTTTTTTTACACTTTTTATGTCCCCACAGGGGACTATCTATAGCAATCATTTGATGGCTAATACTGTTCAGTGCTATGCTCCTTTCCACAAAGTGGCAGTTTATGCAGACCTTTCAGCAGCCACTATGCAAGCAAGGTGTTCCCTGCAACCCATCACTTTGGCTCTCCGCAGAGCAGCCATAGCATACAGATGGGGATTCCCTGCCCGCTTGCTGGTCCACCATGACAACAACTTATATGTCATCCGCTCCCTGAAATAAGGACAAACTCTCCTTGCGACATGGGAAGTACTACCATATATTCATGTATTAGGATGGTCCAATGGGGATCTGCATAGCAAGCATTAACACAAATGGGCTCAATACTCCTTACAAAAGATCTTATTTCTGGAAGGAGGGTCAGGCGCTTAAATGTGACATAATTTGTGCGCAGGAAACACACCTACTTTCTAAAGAGTTTTCAGAATGAAACATTTTTCATTTTCTCATATATTCCAAGCTCACTATAAGACCAAGTCCAGGGGTTTACTAATTTAAATAAAAAACACGGTGGCGTTCCAATTGAAAGAAGTGCATACCGACTCCAAAGGCAGATTTGTAGTATTGTGCTGCACGGTAAATAACATTCCTCTGACAGTAGTGTTTCTCTACGCTCCTAATATAGGCCAACTGAGTTTTCTTAACTCTTTATATAGGATAGTTAGAAAGAAACTTTGGGGATCCCTGATACTTAGTGGAGATTTCAACTCTGTATGGGATCCTGCTATAGACACTTCCTCACATACCCGCGCCGCTTCTTCCACAAATACAGGACGTGAGGGTGGACAAACAGGGCTCTTTGCACTGAGGACAAGCATATTTTTTCATCCAAAAATATACACATTTTTTAACCAATGTATATTACAAATATACATATAATGTTATTATCCACATTATATAAAAAGTTTTTGTTGATGACAGATACACTTTAACGGATATCTTCATTTTTGTATCAAATTTCAAATCTATTCACCAATTATTGTGGATAGTACGTCAACAATAGAAATATAATGATGGCTCCCGAGTAAAGTATGGGTGTATTGTGTTGCATCCAAGAATTGACACAATAAGCGTTTAACCCCTTAATTACTATGGACGTATATTTACATCCATTGCTGGCTTCCACTGTATGAAGCGCACTCACGAGCTGAGCTGAGAGGATGGCGGGAGGTCTTTTACCTGGCCCTCTGCTGTCTGATCAATGGTAGGCTGGAGCAATATAGTGCCAACAACACTGATCAATGTTGTGCAATGGCATAGCATTGAACAGTGTATGCAATCTAATGATTGCATGTAATAGTCCCCTATGGAGACAAAAAAAAGGTTAAAAAAAAGTCAATAAATGAGAATTAAACCCTTCCCTGATATAAGTTTCAATCCCCCCATTTCCAATGTTTTTATGAAAAATTGTAAACATATGTGGTGAGTAAATGTCCAAACTATTAAGATACAATGTCAATTAAACCACAGGGAGATGCCAAAAGGCATGGAAAGCCAAAACAACAGTTGAAATATATCAGTAATTAAAAAGGGAAATAAATAATGAAATAAAAGTAATTGTGGTGTTAAAAAAAAAAAAATCGGTGCTCCTATGATCCAGTCAGTCATGGCAGGCTGGAGCAATGGAGCACCGATAACACTGATCAATGCTATGGCATACCATTGTTCAGTGTATGCAATCCAATCTTATAGGGACAAAAAAAAGTGTAAAGTATGTTTAAAAAAATTGTTAAAATGTGATTTAACGCCTTCCGTAATAAAAGTTTGAATCACCCCCCTTTTCCCATTAAAAATTTTTCATAAATTATGTAAACAAAAATAAACATAAACAGATGAAATATTGCTTTGTGCGTAAATGTCGGAACTATAAAAATATAATGTTAATTAAACTGCACGGACCATGGCATATACGTAAAAAAAATACCAAAATCCAGAATTGTGTATTTTTGTTTACTTCGTATACCCTTAAAAAATGGATAAAAAGCTATCATAAAGTCCCCCCCCCCCCAAAAAAAAATGGTACCAATAAAAACTACAGATAACGGCACATAAAATGAGTCCTCACACATCTGCGTATATGGAAAAAATACAAAAGTAGGGGTCAGAAGAGGATAATTTTAAACATGCTAATTTTCGTACAAAAAGTTAGAAGTAAAAGAAAATAAAACCTATACAAATCGGGTATCATTGTAATCAAATGGACCTACGGAATAAAGATAATGTTTTATTTCTACAGAAAATTGCACTGTGTAAAAGCGCAAGCTCCCAAAATTTACTAAATGGCAGTTTTTTTTTGCCTCAAAGGGTTAAAGGGCAGAAAACTTGCCTCCTGTCAATCCAAACCTTCATGTTCCTTTATAGGTAGATAAATGTTTGCTATATATGTGTAAATATATGTAACCTACAGCAGAAAAAAGATGGTTTGTTTTCATATAACTGCTGGAAGCTCTGCTGCAAATTCTATCATATTTTATGGGGAAAAAATAGCACTGCTTTTCTCCAATATAACTGACAATTCAGTGGAAGCATGTGGATAGGGGATGAGATATCTCCTGATGTATGAAGCGCGCTCAGCAGGTGAGCGTGCATCACATACTCGGTGGGTCCCGGTTGCTATGAACAACCGGGACCCACGGCTTATGCCAGACATCGCCGATCAGGCTGATGTCTGGCATTACCCCGTCTAAAACAAAAGTAAACATTGCCGGTTAGCTCCGTGGTGCTGTTAGGGACCACTGCGGTGAAAACGCGATGTCTCGAACATCTTGCAGGACGCGAGGAGGATCCCAACCAACCTCCTGTCCGATCGCCGAATGACTGCTCTGTGCCTTAGATCCACTGTGCCTGAGAGCACTGAACAGTATGAGAGATTAATGTAATTCATCTTATAGTCCCCTATGGGAGCTATAAAATTGCAAAAAAGTGGAAAAAAATGCAAATAAAGATCATTTAACCCCTCCCTTAATAAACGTTTGAATCACCCCCCTTTTCCCATTAAAAAAAAAGTGTAAATAAAAATAAACACATGTGGTATCACCGGGTACATAAATGTCCCAGCTATAAAAATATATAGTTAATTAAATCACACGGTCAATGGCATACGCGCAAAAAATTACAAAGTCCAAAATAGCGTATTTTTGGTCACTTTGTATATCATGAAAAAATTTATAAATAACGATCAAAAAGTAAGTTACTCAGTACCTAATCCTGACCACGTACATGTCATTTTTATGCCTCTATTACCTATACCTCCTTTCATTAGCTCACAGTGTTAGAAATCCTCTCAGGGGAAGGGGAATGTCCCTCCCTTGTGGTGGTGGGAGATGATTGGTGTGTCTGCTCATGCACCTTGTCCATGAGTCATCTCTTGTCCATGACTCATGGACAAGCCTGATGCTGCCGCAGGACTGATTAGTATCCCAGTGGTGGAATTTTCAGGAGCCATTCTCTTTATTAACCCCTACTACAAAATGCTTTTTTAAACGGTGTAGCTCGCTTCATATCCGCTTGGTTCCGGCTGCTGTCAGCCAATCAGCTTTAAGGATAAAGGGACGTCTCTTACCTGCTTCCTTGCCGTTCCATCGGTGCACCTATGCTGCAGCCAGCTATTGCACTGATCAATGCAATCTGAAGATTGCAGGTAACAGTCTCCTATAGTGCAGCAATGATTAGTGTATGTAATCTGAATTTTGCAGTTAATAGTCTCTTATGGGGACTAAAAATGTTGAATAAAGTGTAAAAAAAAGTTTAATAAAAGTTTGAATCATCTCCCATTTCCCATTTTTAAAATAAAACTACGTAAAGCGTGGTAAACGTCGGAACTATTAAAATATAATGTTCATTTAACCGCATGGTCAATGGCGTAAACTTAAAAAAATACCAAAGTCAAGACATGCAAATATTTGGTTGCTTCTTTAAGGTGTTAAATATTACAAAAAAATTAAACCATATTACAAAGGGTCTTTAATTTTCATCAGTAACACCATATAAAAAGTTTTTGGATCTGACAGTGCCCATTTAAAGCGTACCCGTCAGATCCAACAAAAAATATTTTTTTTAAATATATAACTCAGTACCTAATCCTGACTATACATCTAATTTTTATATGTCTGGCACCTTTATTTATTTTTTTATTACACTTTTAATTTAGCTCACTAGTCTGAATTCCTCTCAAAGGGAGGGGTGTGGTCTCACTGTGCAGGTCTCAGCCCCCTCCCTCAGTATGCTGTCTGCTCACATCTCCCCTAGCATTAGCAAAACTACAACTCCCAGCTTGTCCTTACTGACAGTAGCGGGACACAAGCTGACAGTGGGAGGATTTTTCCTCCAGCTGTGAGCCCTGCACTCACAGCTGTCAATCAAGGAAGTGTGTCCATGACATAGGTGATGATGCATGGACACAGCAGGACTAATATGTGTCCAAGCAGGCAGGGGGGGGCAGTTGTTTGACTGGCTTTTTCAGTATGAAATACTGAAAATGTTCTAATGAAAGTAATTGCAAAACCTATTGGTTTTGCATGCTTTACTACATATCAAAAGTTTTTGGATCTGACAGTGCCCAAGCAGCTCATTAGGTGTAGGTGGTTCTGTGGAAACACTTATCAGGAACTTGTGATGTGCACTTTAATATGTACACAAGCAATACTATGTCACTAAGATTGATGGCATCACCTTGGCTGGAGGTAAGTCCAGGGGCACGGAACTTACACTGCTATATTACATGTGACTGTATTGTTATAGAACATTTGGGTTGCACAATTAAGTTAAGTGGTTGAAATCATTATGGAAACTGCTGGATGACGCTGTTAAAGGGTTACTCCACCCCTAGACATCTTATCCCCTATCCAAAGGCGTTCGTTTAGTGCGGCGGGTGCAGCAGTGAAGGCTCGTGATGTCATGGCCACGCCCCCTCAATGCAAGTCTATGGGAGGGGCATGACGGCCGTCACGCCCCTCCCATAGACTTGCATTGAGGGAGTGTGGCCGAAACATCACGAATGGAGCATGACCGTGACGTCAAGAGCCTCCGCCCCACATCGCCAGTCATCCGGCATGGAGTGAAGTTCTTTGGATAGGGGAGAAGATGTCTAGGGGCGGAGTACCCCTTCTAAGGGCTTGCACTGATCTGGTAACATGGCTCATACAGGTAAGGAGTGTTGTAGCTGTCAGTGTTATGTAGCAGTGAGTGTTATATATGTGGATGTCTCTGAGTTGTGTCAAGCATTATACCTCATCCCTACTCAATAAATAGAGCTAAGCTGCAATATCAGGCACAGCTAATGGTCAAGAATTGTTTTAAAAAATAAAGAAGAAATAAAAGAAAAGGGGGGAGGGGGCTGCATTTATTTAGTATATTATTGATATATGATATATGAGTTTTCATTTGGAATTTGCATAGTAATGTCCATTATTTTTGGCAGTTGCATCTTCTAGCTTTGTAGAGTTTTATGCTCAGACTTGGCAGATCATAGATAACCTCCATGTCAAATAGTTTTTGGAATTTCTGAATAAATGCATTCTCCAGATGTGTATTTTCTTTCCTATATCTCATGACCCAAAGAATAGAGGTATGTGCACTGCACAAATGATCAAATGTCTCCAGAAGTTCTGCTAAATATGGATGGTTGTAAACAACATCTGCTGCAAAAATATAGTCAAAGTGTAAGGAGGCCTTTGGAAACTTCTTCTCCAAATCAGATGCCCAGATTAGTTCTTTAACTTGAGGGACATGTTTACTTTTCATTTTGGTATTTCGAAGTACATTATATTGTAGGTTTCCAATCAGCTCCTTCAGATCTGTTGCTACAACGTGGGCCCCTGAAAAAGGAAAGAAGGAGCAAATGTCAGGAAATAGATCTAAACACGCTGATAAATTCTTATAATACATAATATTAGAGATGAGTGAGTGGAGCCCGTAGATCCCAGTCCCGCTCAGAACTTTGCCTAAAATGATGTTCACCAAACATTAGAACTTTGCCTGGTTCAGTTCTATATACAAAAAGAATCCGAACTGACACCTTACTGTCCTGCCTGCCGTCATGGCTACATTGTGTCTACATATGATCCTAACATTATAGCGGAATACTCAAAATGCTAAACAACCACACACAAAGAAAAGAGTAACTAAAATACCGCAAAATGCAATATCTTTATTGAATCAATAAAATATAACAACATAAGACCAAAATGAAGCTGGAATGAACAAGGACCTCAAAAACACAGGCCGAGCAACAGTACAGAGACACGGACACTATTGTAATAATCTGGGAATAACTCTGTAGGAGTTGTATACAATGCACCTGCACAATAAGAAATTAGTCCTATGTAGACACTGGGGACCCGGCTGGGTAAATAATCCCTCTGGAAAAAAGCCTCCCAGTATCTGACCCAGTATCTGAATCAGCTGGATCAAAGTGCAATAGCTACTCACAATAAATAAGTGTCAGTGCATAAGGTGCTAATTAGGGCTTACCCATTCTAAAGTGCCATGCTCCGCTCCCTGGTTCAGTTCTAGTGTTGCTCGCGAATATTCGCAATGCAAATTTCATTCGGGAATATCGCATATTCGCAAATTCGCGAATATTCGCGAATATAGCACTATATATTCGTAATTACAAAAAAAAAATTTCTTTCTTTCTTCACAGTACACATCACAGTGATCACCCCTCTCTGCTTTCAGCTTGTGTGGTGTAAGAAGGCTCTAATACTACTGTGTGAGACTGGCGTGCAAATTTTTGCATGTGCGAAAATTTGCATATGCTAACTTTCGCATATGCGAATTTTCCGCTTAAGCTAATTTTTTTATATGCTAATTTTTTTATATGCTAATTTTCGCATACGCGAATATTACGAATATGCAAATTTAGCGAATATATGACGAATATTAGTCCATATATTCGCGAAATATCGCAAATTTTAATATGGCCTATGCCGCTCAACACTATTCAGTTCAAATGAGCCTGGCAACGGCACTATTATAGGAGAAGGAATAAGGAACCCAAAGTGTTTTGATGCAATTTCAACATAGGATGAGGAAGTATAAACACTGAGATGACATCAGAGTAGCATAGAATACTTTGCAGCTAACAGCAAAATCACATGACCACAGATTAGCCAACCATTGCTTGCATATAGCTCCAAGGCCAATCAGGAGATAGCATAGGGGTGGGTCATAGGAGACTGGTCAAACCCCTATGTACTGCTTTGCAGCCGCTATCTTGGAAACAAAGCTGAGCAGTAAGTAGTGCACAGAAGAACTCTTTAGAACTACTCATCCCGGAAAGCTTTCACGCTACAATACAAAAGCAATTCTGCAAAGCATTGTGCGCTGAGCTGACCTTAATGACCTGCATACTGTGTCCAGTTGCTGCACCACAAATCCCAGCAGTGTGACTGCAGAACAAGCCTAAAGAACGCTATCTTACTGCAACATAAAGCAATTTGAACAAAGCATTGTGCAGAGAGGGCTGACCTTTTTTGTACCTGTATTTTTTGGGTTTAACCAAATATATGTAGAGAATTTCTGGCTGTGAACAAAAAGGAGCATTTCTATCTGCGAGAGGGAAATATGGCTTTTCCTTTTATACCATGTTTTACCTGTATTTTCTGGGTTTAATAAAAAAAAAACTGTAGCTAGGTTTAAAAAAAATGCATTTTAGCAGTGAGAGTCAAAGTTCATTGGGTCTGTTTTGCCATGTTACCTGTATTTTCTGGGTTTATAAAAAAATAAAAATAAAAAAAAAAGAAGCAACATCTAGTATTCCAACCTAACCTGAATCCTCACCCCAAAAAATAATCAGGTGTGGATAAGAGAGAAATGTAAAAATCCTGTGATGCCACTGATTAGATAGTACTACCACCACCTCTACTGTCCACTGGGTACAACTACCACCAGTCTACCACCAATGTTGCTGCACACTACTACTGGGTATACATACACACAGATCCCACTCTTATGTCCTGTACTTTGTGTTTTATTTCTACCACCACCCTTTCTTTTGCTAATACTAGGCCTACACATCCCAACCTACATCCCAAGGCCTATACATCACAACCCTTGATCCCAGAAAAGGGATATTTTTTGGCTTTTCATTACTACAAAAGCTATTTAAGTTTCACAACATCAATCCATTTGCAACTCTTACAAGAGACAATTTTGGGAATGCTTGGAAAAAGATATTGCATCTTTAATTGCCAACAACAAAACCAATAAAGGGAGAATTTTTTATATTTTCTTCACCTTTTGAGGAACCAATCCTGTTGCAACTGTGAGAAAGAAAGAAATTAGGAATTACGACTCTACATAACATAGAGCAACAGCATAAGGCGTGGCTACAACTATCACTTGTCCACTACTGTCTGCTGTCCACTAGCTACCACCAGTCTACCAATTGATTACCACCAGTCTATCAATGCCTATTTCCGCTGGCTGCAACTATCGCTAGCCCAACATCAATGCCTGTTGTCCGCTGGCTACTAGAACTACCACCAGTCCACCACTGCCTGCTGTCCGCTTGCTACAAATATTACTAGTCCACCTCTGCCTGTTGTCTGCTGACTACTACAAGTACCACTAAACCAGTGTTTCCCAACCCAGTCCTCAAGGCACACCAACATTCTGGGTTTTTTCAGTTACTCCATTGGAATAGAACAGGGAAAAATTAAAATCCTGGACTGTTGGTGTACCTTGAGGTCTGGGTTGGGAAACACTGCACTAAACAACCCACCACTGCCTGCTTGCTACTACAACTACCAGTCTACCACAGCCTGCAACTACAAAAAAGGGATCATTTTTGATCATTTTTCATAGTTTCATAATTTATAAGGTTGTAAAAAGACAAGTGCCAAAAAAGTTCAATTTAAAATTCTGTTATGTTAATACAAAGTAAGGCAAACACCCCTTTTGAAGCTGATACCATTTGCCCCATTACAGAAGAAAAATAATTCCTGGATCAACATTCTGTCCCCATAAATCTAGTATACAGCTTGTAATATTATATTTTTTCAGAAAAACATCCAGGTCCCCCTTAAACTTGTTTATTCAGGCATCACAACATTATGTGGCACAGAGTTCCATGGTCTAACTGCTGTTACAGTAAAGAATCCCTGCCTATGATGATGGTGAAACCTTCTTTCCTCTAGATGTTACCAGACTAGGTACAAAAATATAGGCAGCTAGAAAGATCTAGGTACTGTCCATTCATATATTTGTACATCGTGATAAAATCGCCCCTGAGGCGAAACCCAGAGCTTGATAACCTATCTTGATAACTTTTTGAAAAATTTTCATTTTTTTAAAATTGATTATCAAATTTTTTTTTCAATTTGTATGCAGCAGACTTCTCCACTCCCTGCTGAGTCACGCTTCCCTGATTAGATAGTACTACCACCAACCCTACTGTCCACTGGCTACAACAGCCACCAGTCCACCACTGCCTGCTGCTGTTTGGCTACAACTACCACCACTTTCTGTACGCTGGATACAACTCCCAACAGTCCACTACCACCTGCTGAACACTGGCAACTACAACAACAACCAGTCACCCACAGCCTGTTATCTACCAGTTACAACTTCACTATTTTGACAAACTTACAACTCCTAAACAAGGAAGAATGTTTTATTTTTTTCATAGTTTTTATAATTTATAAAGTTGAAAAAAAAGTCCATGAAGTGTTGATCAGGAGAAAGGTAAAAACCCTGTATGGGGCTGATGCCAATTGCCCCATAACAGGAAAAATTCCTTCCTGACTCCAATATGGCAGTTAGAATAAATCCCTGAATCAACGTTCTGTTTCCAGAAATCTAGTATCCAAAGCATGTAATATAATATTTTTACTTTTTTGTTTTAACTTGGTCAGCACTCTGTCCTCCCCCCCCCCCCCCCCAGCCGAGGCCTATATAAATTGGCGGCAAGCCACAAAGGGCCCTATTCTTTCTGGCTGTCTCCCAGTCTTTGACTGGGAGCACATGGTAAGTGAGCTTTGTCACCTGCTCACACTGGTGCTGCGCTGTGCGGCATCCATTGCTGCTGCGGCACCGTGTCTATGGGGAGGTGCAGCCCAGGGTCTGGTGAAGCAGCAGTGGGTCTGCTCTGCCAGTGGGTCTTTCCCCTTGTGGGCACTGATGTTACGGCGGTGGTGGTTGCCGCTCAGTGCAGCAGAATTTTATGCTTGGGATGTTAGGGACCCGCTATTTACAGGTGGCCGTGACGTGGCTAGCGGGCTTTCACTTTATGATTATCAAGTATACTAACGACCTGTTAGTTTAATACATTTTGCTCAGAAGCCTTAGATAACTGTGCGACCATGTCTGTTTTTTTCCTTATTTGAATTCACATTGTATTTTTACTACTTTTAAAAATTAAAACATTTTGTAAGAAAATTTTTATGCTTAAAATTGTCCTCTTCTTACCATTAAATACTTTTATTTTTCCATATAAGGGCTGTATGAGGGCTCTTTTTTGCGCCATGAACTGTAGCTTTTATTGGCATCATTATTGGTACCATACCCTTTGATGGGACTTTTTGATCACTTGTAATAATTTTTTTCTGCTATGTAAAGTGATCAAAAAATCAGTGATTCTGGACTTAGTCATTTTTTTGAACGGTTGACCGTGCGGTATCATTAACATTCTATTTTAAAGAGCACCTGTCACCAAATAAAACTTTGAATATAGTGTTCCTTGTGTAATTAGCAAATACTTTCCCATTCACTTGCTTTTAAAATTATCAACATAAATATGTTTAAAATGTAATATAAAAAACAGCCACTAGGTGGCTCTGTTCTGCTCGCTGCCACCATTGAAGGGGTATTCCAGGATTTTTTATTTATTTATTTATTTATGCTACAGGGGCTGTAAAGTTAGTGTAGTTCATAATATAGTGTCTGTACCTGTGTGTGACGGTTTTCTCACAATTCTTCTGTTATTTTCACCCCAATATTTATTTTTAACAGCAAACAAAATTACTGTTGTCTCGGATTTTTCCCAGGTTGCAATGCGGCCGAGACCTGACCTCACTAGTCAGCTGATGACAGGGAGCCTGTCTGCTTCAATGGGTGGAGGGATCAATCTGCAACTAATGCAACAGCTGTAGGCACCCTGATTGAAAACCACAGGTCTTTTGAATGGATGCAGCTCATTTATGTTTCAATGGGTGGGGTGGTTGATGTGTGGGAGGGAGGATAATGGAATTATGGGATTTGTAGTCAAAGAAAAAAAGGAAATACTAGTTCACAAAAAGCTAGCCACAGTGTTATGGTAATCTCAAAACATAGCCATTTAGCCCCAAGACAAGCACAGATCCTTCCTAAGCATGTCCATTACTGTCTGCTGGGTACGTACTAAAATCACCTTATCGTGGATAACCCCTCAGTGGCAATAACTTTGAAATGCTTTTACTGAGTGCAGCGATTCTGAAACAGTTTTTTCCTGACATGTTGTACTGTTTATTAGTCAATGAAAATCATTGTCAACAATTAAGAGTAAAGTGTCATCTTCCTCATCTTCCATCAGCTTGTAGCTCCCGTTTTTTGCCTGTAGGCATTTTGTACTATTATTTTTTAAGTGTAATACTGTTGTCAGGAACCGGACTGGAAGCGGGTAGTGGATCCTCTGTGTTAGTGAGGCGATGGCATGGGCCGTACCAGGGGACCGGTTCTAAGAAGTTACTGGTTTTCACCAGAGCCCGCCGCAAGGCGGGATGGACTTGTTTTGGCGGTAACTCCCAGGTCGTATCCCCTGATAGCGACTCAACCTCACTAACAACTGAGATAGGCGTAGTACACAAGGACAAGACGAAGGCAAGGTCGGACATAGCAAGAGGTCAAGGCAGGCGGCAAAGGTTCATAGTCAGGGGCAACGGCAAGGGTCTGAATACACAGGCTTGGGAACACACAGAATGCTTTCTCAGGGCACTAGGCAACAAAATCCAGCAAGGACAGGAAGGGGAAGTGGGTTTTTATATGTTTGGGAGTGATTAGCACTGATTGGGCCAGGCACCAATTAGTGGTGCACTGGCCCTTTAAATTTCAGAGAGCCGATGCGCCCGCGCCCTAGAGAGCGGGGCCGCTCGCGCCGGGACATGACAGCAGGGGAACAGGGCAGGTGAGAAGACTGGGATGCGACCCGCGGGCAGGCGCGTCCCGCCACGCAGATCGCATCCCCACCGGTGATAACAGGAAAGCGCTCCCGGTCAGCGGGTCTGACCGGGGCGCTGCACGCTGAAGAACGCCGCGAGAGCTCCGGGGAGGAGCAGGGACCCGGAGCGCTCGGCGTAACAACTGTAAATATTAGATAAAGAGGAGATAAGAGGTTGCACCTGCAGGACTTCTTTTACTCTGCTTTTCTGCAGCTACATGCTCTGAAAGGAAAGAATAAGTAAGAAGGCATGTGAGAATTGAATCCTATGGATGTCCTTGGGCCCCACTTCTCTTACCCTAAGCAGAATCCCACTCTATATTTTGAAAGACTTAAGCCATCCATGTATTACACGAACTGCCATTGATCATTTATACAAAGATGAAGATGTGACAGATGACTTTCATTTAGAAACACTTACCTAGTAGAGAAGCCACGATGGCAACTAGCCCTGTCCCAGATCCTATCTCAATTATGCTTTTATCTTCTATACACAATTGTTTTCCATGTTTCTCCAAAAAATAACACAGCACAAGGGCCTGTGAAGCAAGAATAATAATGAAATAACTGAACCAGAATTTAGAAACAATGGGGTAGATTATTGTACTTGTCTTTAGGGTATAGGATCTGCTGCAGAATTGTATTAATATAGGTAAGGTGATTTCTGCAGCATCAAACTTGTGGCATCAAATCTGCAGCAGATCCTATACATGTGTATGTACTCTTAATGTAGATAGCCTAAAACTAGACCAGAACATATGCCAAATTTTCTTAGTGATGTACTATGTGATATATTCACACTATTGTTTACACCACCTCTTATTTAGCTTACTTTAGACTTGTATGGCATAATAAATACACCATTTTGTCACTTTACCTATGTATCTCAATGAGATGTGCAATGTGAGTCTCAAAGAGACACATAGAAGCCACTGAGTTCCATTCATACAACAGAAGCTGTGGCATGTTGCGATTCATGTGGTCACATAGTAGGACCAGTATGACATCCCGACTAAGAGATAAGGCTGCCTGGCAAGAGAAGCATCAACATCAACCCACTTGTGTTAAGGGGTACTGTGGGGGAAACAAATAGGCTGAGGGAGGTGGTAAACCTATACTTTACTTCCCCACTCCCTTGCCATCACCACTGTCACTATGTTCCATCCTGATGCACAGTATTCCCTGTGTTCAGGGTCAGCATGTGCACATGCCTGCTCAGCCAGTCAACAGCCAAAGTCGTGTCCTGCTTCAGCCACAGATTAGCTGTATGAGCCACTGCATGTGCCAACCCCGAACACAAGAAGCCCAATGACAATGGGAACAGCGGGGGAGTGGGATAAGGCAAGCATAGTTTCATTTTTAATGTTTACCACTTCCCTTTGCATACCTAATAAAAAATAATCCCTGAATACCCCTTTAAGCATATTTGGTTATGCCCTTAGCAATCAGAATACTTTTAACATTCAGACTAGTACAAAAGATGGAATCTGACTGTTTACTATCATTAAGGCTAGGTTCACACGGCCGTTGTCCCCATCCTATTTTCTCCTGTCAATGCCTCCTAAACAGACCAAACGGATGCAAACTGATGCAAATGGATTCCATTTAGTGGTATCCTTTTGCATCAGTTTTTCATCCATTAGTATGAAAAGTCAGCCGCCTACACACTCCCACAGCCGGGACAACTACTACTTCCATCATGAAACAGATTCATTTCCATGAGGGAAGTAGTAGTTCCCCCGGCTGCGGGAGTCTGCGGGTGGCTGGGGAGGATACATTAGTGCTTGTACTACTGCCCCCATCATGGAACAGAATCTGTTCCATGTTGAGGGTAGTAATACTGGGGCTTAGGGACTGATCGCATTGGGTCTCACTTTTGAGACCCGATGTGATTATAAGCTATTAAACCAGGAGATTGGGCGGCATGCTCCGCTCCCCTGCAATTTTATTCCCCCGACCCCAACTCCACATAATTTACCGCTTTCACAGCACAAAGCGGGGACATGTCACTCCATTCCCTGCTGCTCATCCCAGTACCTGATGGGGATGAGCAGCGGGGAATGGAGTGATATGTCCCTGCTCGATTCCCCGCTGCATACACATGCTCCGCTGCCCGTACAGATGCTCCATTCCCTGCTGTCCATTAGCATCTCCTAGCGCAATCAGAATGCACAACAGGGACATGTCACTCCTTTCCCTGCTGCTTATCCCTGTACCCGACAGGGATAAGCAGCGGGGAATGGAGTAACATGTCCCCACTGTGCGCTGTGATTGCGCTCCGTTACTTGCTGCACTTATGCTCGCTCCACTGCCCGTACTAATGCTTCATTTCCTGCTGCCCTCTCCGCAATCAGAGAGCACAGCGGGGACATGTCCCTCCATTTCCCACTGCCCGTCTCCCTCGGGTATGGGATGAATAGCAGGGAATGGGATGACATGGGTCAGGGGAATAAAATTAGATTATTCACAGTACAAGTTTAAAAACCATGCCGGCAGTCGTAAATGGCCACTTGGTGCCGGCCATTCAGGGCATGTTGCCTGCTCCTGGTTTATAACTTATGATCGCATCGGGTCTCAGAAGGTGCGGTCAATCCCTCAGACCCTCTACTACTACCCCCAACATGGAACAGACTCTGTTCAGAAACTGTCAGCTTGTTCACCCACACTAAACCCAATACACTAGGTTATAGTGTGGGTGAACAGGATTCAAACGAGGGGTCACTTACTTATTTTAGTCAACTGGCTGTCGAAATATATGCTTCTGTTTTGGAATTTCCAAAATGAATAAGCGTACTGAAGGAGAATCCCCTGCCCGCTGGCCGCCTCTCTCTCCGGGAGAAAAGCTCCTAAGGCTGCCCCTGCACTTTGTATATTAATTAGCTTCAACTCCACGTCCTAGTGACAAGGAGTCACAGCTCACATGATCGCAGTGCTCTGCGCCGGTCCCTCGCTAAACCGCCCTGGATGCTTTGCGGAATTATATCACACCTAATCCCGCTCTCCCCCTCCAATCACCCTCCTCTACCACGCCTTAGTCCCGCCCCCTCCTACCAATGCTCGATGATTGGTTCCCTCACAGAGCGTGACCAATCGCCGCTCTACCCTTCTTGCTCCCTTGTGCCTGCAGCCTCAGAGCAGAGCGCTCCCCTAAAGCTGTCCTGATGACGTGAAAGCTGGGGAAAATATAACGGTACATGTGCTCTTTAGACAGAGCACTACGATCATGTGAGCCTCGATCCACCATCTTCCAAGGACCTACAGCACCCACGACTCATCCTGCTCACTGTAGACTAAGTTCTGTGACATCTGCAGCTGTTCCTGATGCTCCCAGCAGAGGTCTCACTGGGTTAGTTGCTCTGAAGATCTGTGCATGGCCATGATCCAGCCCTCTCACCAATCACACTCTAGTTCCTGCTATATAAGGAGCCTCTGAACTTCCAGTCATTGCCTGATCTTCTAGTGTTTACACCTTAAACTAGGCAGCTATCTGACTTGCTGTATCCTGTTAATTGACCTCGGTATGTTCCTGACTTCGTTCCTGCATTATCCTCTGTTCCTGTTTTGCCTCTCCTGGATTGATTCGGACTGCTTGACCATTTTACTGCTGTTTGGAGCTGCTACTTCTCCAACACCTGAACTATTACATCTCTGCTGCATCCTGCTGTTCCAGGCTTCCAGACCTGGCCCACCAGTGCCATCTGGTGTCAGCCGGCTCCATCTGCGGTGATCTCTACTTCCAAGTTCCTGATCTGCTAAAGCCAGCTGCCATAGCTGGGGCCGTTCCACCATTAGGATCGGCTAAAAAGAACTCGGTAAGTGAGTGAGAGGGTTCACACCCCTTGGAGCATTACACTAGGACGTGGAGTTGAAGCTAATGAATATGAAAAGCAGAAAGGCGGCCTTAGGAGCTTTACTCCGGGAGAGAGAAGCGGCCAGTGGGCAGAGAAGACGCCTTCAGTGCGCTTATTCATTATAGAAATCCCAGAACTTTAGAAGCATATATCTCGGCAGCCAGTTGACAAAAATAAGTAAGTGACCCTTCATTTGAATCCTGTTCACCCACACTATAGCCCACTATATTGGATTTAGGGTTGTGAACAAGCTGACAGTTTTCCTTTAAAGGCTCATCTGTTTGCCATAGACTTCAATGTTAAATTTATAATATCCGTTACTAATCCGTTATTTTTGCCTGGGAAACAAAATACTGCATGCAACGTCTTTTTGCCATAAAAAATAAAGGATTAGGAACCAAACGGGTGCAAATGGATTTAAAAAAGAGCTATAAAAAAAAACTTTTATGAACGGATATGAATGGATTTGAGAACAGGCATAAATTAACAGGGGACAGACATTAATGTGAACGTGCCCTAACATAGAGATTTTAAGATTTACTATATTCTGGAAAAGAGTACCAGGACCAAAAATCTGATTGAGGTGTTTCCTTAATTTAGTATATGTTTTCTTAATTTAGTATTTGTTTTAGTATCTAGCAACAGATTCTTAGGGCTTGTTCACAGGGATGGATTTGCTTGCAAACTTGCAGCGTGTTTCCCGATGCAAGTTTGATTGGGAGCGGGCTTTCCGCAACAGATTTTTGGTAGCGAAATTTTGCTGTCTGCAGAGAGCCTGCCCCTATTCAAATTTGCTATCGTTAACGCATGTGTGAATGAGTTCTTAAAAGTGTCTAGAAAAGGGGAACAGCTTAGATGAGTCTGTCATTGTTCTATAATAAACATGTACCACGTTCACCATTTTAATAAATGCTTTAGAAATGCGCATACTTTTTTGCCATCTCATTAATACAGTATATGCGCCATTGAGGCTAGACATGCGAAAATGAAGAACAGACTTGGCTTTTCAAAGTCACGTTACCGTGTTTTTGACTAAATGTGTTATATCTGATTTTCAGCGGAGAGAGAAGAAACCTGATAACATGAGAAATAAACAGGATATAATACAAAGTTTTTTATATTCACTTGTATTGATCTATGAAAAGTTTGCTGAAATGATAAGAAGGCTTTAATATGAATCTAATGTTTGTAACATGGCTATATTATTAATATAGTATCTGTTAATTAAATGTACTTTGCTTACTTTTATACTTTGTGCAGCAATTGGAATTATTGGGTATTGATGGATCCTTTTTTGGAACTAATATCAAGACTTAATTACCATGGTTGTCACTCTAGATGGTAAGAGACTGTCGACAGCTGGAGGTGGCTCAACTGACTCTTCATTGTCCCTGAACACAGTCCAAAAAATCATATCCATCTTCTAAAAATACTGTGGAGGAAGTACAAATGCCATACTGCAGCAGGAAAACATTCTTCAGACAGATGATATGTTTACTGTCAAGACTGTACAATTGGAGACAACATTGTTAAAGAGGACCTGTGGCCAACCCAAAAGATTTTAATGTCATTAAAGGGGTACTCTAGGTTCATTTTTGTTTTTTAATCAACTGGTGCCAGAAAGTTAAACAGATGTTTACATTACTTCTATTTAAAAATCTTAATCCTTCCAGTACTTATCAGCTGATGTATCCTCCACAGGAAGTTCTTTTCTTTTTGAAATTTTTTTTTCTGTCTGACCACAGTTCTCTCTGGTGACACCTCTGTCCATATCAGGAACTGTCCAGAGTAGGAGCAAATCCCCATAGCAAACCTCTACTGCTCTGGACAGTTCCTGACAGTTCCACGCCCGGATGAAGCAGTAGTGAAACGTTGGGTTAGGTGTTGGTTTCCCAGGTATGCTCTGTCCCACTTGCTATTAATATGTATATTATCAGAGTAACCTCTTTTACTATGCTGTATTATTGCACATGGGCTTAGTCCCAACAATAAGTTTCTGTTTACATACATCCTTGTGTACTATTTCTATATTGATTGGTAGCCGCCATTCTCAGTCTGGTCCATTGTGGCCATTATCATAATTGTTTGTTGTATCCTTTCCAATCCCTTTTATGGGTTTTTAATGTAATTCATGTATTTAATAAAGCATTGTTTGATCTCTAAAACACATTTCTTTCCTTTCTTGTTATGCTCTCGTATCTAGCGTGGGATCAGTTACCCATTGGGGTCGTTTTTGGTATTGATCAGTTCCTGACATGGACAGAGGTATCAGCAGAGAGCACTGTGGTCAGAAATAAAAGAAATTCAAAAAGAAAAGAACTTCCTCTGTAGTATATAGCAGCTGATCAGTACTGGAAGGATTAGGATTTTTGAATAGAAGTAATTTACAAATCTATTTAACTTTCTGGCACCAGTTGATTTAAAAAAAAAAAAAAATTCCCATCAGAGTACCTCTTTAAAGGGGTTGTCCTACCTGGTTACTTTTGGCTTTTCCCGAATCTCTGGCTTCTTTGCAGCAGCCATTGATGGTCAGGAAGGCTTAAAGCAGCCAAAGTAGGGAAGTTACGCAATTTGTGAAGAGTTATGTGCTATATGCAAGGGATAGAAGGGTACTGCTGCCTGATCACCTTTCTTCTGTGCAATATAGTATGAAATCATGAGGATTGACTTACTGAAGGCCAAACAGTAGCACCATATAGTTCTGTTGATTCAACAATTTTTATCTCATGTCCAACATAGTTGAAGCCTTCCCAGGCGACACTTTTAAGATAAGCAGGTACATATCTACGTTTAAGAATTTCTGGTACCAAAATGTTATCATTCTCATGACCTTCTACAAAACAAAAACAAACAAACAAAAAAAAAGCAAATGAACATAATAATGTTGTGCTGGATTTATATCTTACACATTACACGTTGCATTCATAGTTCTCAACTTCTAAATGTGTATCAAACTATTTTATCTTTTATGCAACTTTTTCTATAATCTTAAATACAAAAGTACTTTTTCTAAGGGTTATTCAACTATAAAGAATTACATTGTAAGAACTAGATAGAGACAAATGATCCACAAGAAGGGGGAGAATTCCTTTACCAAGGCCAGGTTTAAATGGGCACTGTCATTAAAATAAATTTTTTACATTGTATTCCTTTATAAAAATAATAATGTTTCTAATGTACTTGTTAATAAAATTGTCACTTTTTATTAAAAAAATTGAACTTTTATACAGTAATACCCCCTCCTAGTGCCGGCCACATTCAGTGTCTCCAGCAGACCTGACTTTGGACTCATGCCCGGGTGATTGATCTTCATAAGAACCCTCACAGTAATTCTTTATATTTGTGAGTTGAATTTTATTTGCGGGAAAATTTATTTGTTTATATTTGTCTATAACTATATATATATATATATATATATATATATATATATATATATATTATAATATAAACTATATAAACTATATATATATATATATATATATATAACTATATAAACTATACTATATAAATATAAACTATATATATAATATAAACATATTTATTTATATTTGTCTATAACTATATAGAGAAAAGGTCTGGTTTCCTGATGAGAAGCACAGTCTAGCTATCGGCTTATATACCGATGTTTTCCCGCTGACAGCTCTGCTTTGAATTATTTTTTGTCTCATCTGGATGCTTCTTTCTCAAAATAAAGCATCATATGCTGGTTCAGTGTATAGTCTTACATCTTCCCTGCAGGGTTTCCCAACCTGATTGTTTTTTTTTTTTTTTTTTTGGATGTACAACTTATTCATGATCATTGACAGCCAACAAGAAATTCAGAATATACAGAATATAATGTGAGAATACTGTTTATAATACTAATATAAGTACATATGTACCATTCACTATTAATATTATGATTATTATAACCTATAAAACTTCTTCCAATTTTTACAGACTGTCCAAAAAATGATTGAAGGTTGACAACCGGAGCTTGAGACAATTTTCTTTGTTGAGTGGTAGACCCCTCTATGTCCTCCATATGTCCTTAAACTAACAATTTGCTAAGTGTATTGTAAGTGAATTGATTTCTAAGTGCATCCTGCAGGTGGCAGTCATCTACAAAGCATTTGGAAAGTCTTCACCCCATCATTCTGCACTTAGTATCCCATAATAACAAAGTGAAAGCAGAATTTTAGACATTTTTACAAACAGAAAAAAAGCTAAAGTTTGCATGGACATTAGTATTCGGACCCTTCGCCATGACACTCAAAGTTAAACTCTGGGGCAAGTGCATTATTCAACATTGGCCTCTACCTATTGTATATGTACCTTCTACTTCTGAAATATTGAAGGAGCACCAGGTTGTTTTACATAAAGAATTATTCCTCACTCTCAAACACACAGAAATGCAGGCAAAGTTTTTTTTTTTTTTTTTTAAATGTAGGTCTTTTATTTCCTACTTACTTGATGCTTCTGAACGGACGAGAATAATGACACATTTCAAATATTCTTCATGGTATTGTGTTGAGAGTTCAATGGGTACCTTAGGTAATTTAGCACTAGACACGATCTAGATACGCTATTGCTCATTGGACCACTCATCTAGACGGGTTAGTCTTCATTATTTTACCTCCTTCCCGCAGATATTGTAGAGCCATGGCTTGACATGGGACGCCGGGTTGGGGGAATGGATTTCAGAATGGTAGAGGGTTGGAGTGTACTGATATCGTCTTAGATAATACAGATTTTTGCCTGAGGCTATTTTTTTTATGGTTTGCTACAGTTGTTTTTCTGCTTATTTACCTTAGGTTTTCCTACAGCTGAAAGTACAATTTGGGTTCGAACCGACCTCTAATACCTTATTTAATTGCTGACATTCATCTAGTGGCGACACCTACCTATCCCAATTGCTTCTAGCTTTTAACATAAAACCAGGAGTGGCATGTCACCGTTCATGTTTTCATGTTAATGCTTGTATATGTAACATGCTGTTCTTGATCTTACAGTACTTTTCTGTATTGCGATGTTCACTCCTGTCAATGAAGTTTATTTACAAAAACTCTGGGGCCCCCCATTTCTCTTGATCATCTGTGAGATGTTTCTACACCTTGATTGGAGTATTCAGTTGATTGGACATGATATGGAGAGATACACACCCATGTCCATAAAAGGTCTCACAGCTGACAATGCAGAGCAAAAACCAAGCCATGAGGGGGAAAGAACTACTTGTGGAGTTTAGAGACAGGATTGTGTTGAAGCAAAGATGTGGAAAAGGGTACAACACTAAAAGTTCCAAGTGGCTTATTGGCCTCTATAACTCTTAGGTGGAAGAAGTTTGGAACAACTAGGACAGTTCCTAGAGCTGGCCATCCCACCAAAGTGAAGTATTGTGGTGTGGGCATCATGCTGTAGGGGGTCTTTTTCAGCAGCTGGGACAGGAAGACTGGTCAGGGTTGAGGGAAAGCTGAATGGAGCATAGTACAGAGATGTTCTTAATGAAAACCTGATCCAGAGTGCTCTGAACCTCAGACTGGGCCGACAATTCACCTTCTAACAAGATAACGACCCTAAGCCCACAGCCAAGACAACACTGGATTGGCATATGGACAATTCTGTGAATGTCTCTATGTGGTCCAACCAGAGCCCAAACATCTTTGGAGAGACCTGAAAATGGCTTCCAACCAACCTGACAACCTGTGGTATCATTCCAAAGAAAAGAGGAGATTGTAATCGCTGCCAAAGGTGCTTCAACTAATTACTGAGTAAAGGATCTGTATATATATTTCAATGCAAGTTTTTTAGTTTTTCCTTTTCAATAAATTAGCAAAGATTTGTAACATTCTGTTTTCATTATGGGGTACTATGTGCAGAATGATTGGGGTGGGTAAGGGGAAACGAAACTTGATTTTTAAATTTCTTTTATTTAAGGACAAGGCTCTAAAATAAAAAGAATGTGAAAAAAATAAAGACTTTTGGAATGTATTGAATAGGACAATAGCTCTCAGACAATGGGAGGAACCTAAAACACAAAGAAAATATATTGGCAGGCTATGCACTCTTTAATGAAAATTAAAGGAAAACTGACAGCAGGGACACCCACTTTAACCTACAATGTAGTGCAGGTGACCCTAATTCTAAGGCTTCTTACCAGGTGAAAACTGGTACAGGGAATTGTTGCTAATATGGTTATTTCTTCTTATATGCAATGGAGGCAGGCTGCTGCTATATGTGCAATGCTTACTTTTGCCCCCTCCCCCCACTCATCAAAAATATTTATTCCCTCTTCCTCAGCATGTCTGTAAAGGGTTAAGAAGAAGAAAAACATAAGAGCAACAATGTAAATATTGAGAAGCTGCACTGATTTTCAACTGGTAAGAACTGTTAGAAGCAGGGTCCCCTGCACTATCTACCCGTATATTCAGGTTAGTTAGGGTGACCCTGCTGTCAGTTTCCCTTTAAAAAAAAATTGCCTATCTAAGCTGACTTTATAATGCTTTTGACAAATGTTTATGACATCCATCTGAGCCATATATCGTGAATACAGAAGGTCGATGAACCCATAGTTCATATAATATAATATAATAACCTTGACTTGATCTGTGACATATCTACACACAAAATCTAAGACAGGAATTTTAATTACCGTGTTCATCTTCCATGTTTTCTGGTCAGCTGACTTTTCCTGTTCTTCACAGTATACTGTTTTAAAAAGTAAAAGATGAACATTAAAGAATAAAAGAATACACAAAATAATATAACACAATGGCCCTCATTTACTATTCTAAACCCGACTTCTTTTGTCTGTTTTTTTTGGCGCATCTTTGTCTGCGCCATGTCGCAGACATCGTGCGCCATTCTGCGACACGATGCAACATTTTTTCCCGACGGACCCGATGTGGATTCTCCCAAACCCGAAAAAGGGGCGTAACCCGACATTTCTGAGCTTTCCCACGTATTTATAAAGGTTTCCAACGCGAATTTGTTGAATTGTTGTGGATTTTTTCCCGACAACTCAGAGGAGTTGGAAACCAAAACCTACAAAACCCACGTGCGACAAACAGGATGCGACATAATAATAAATACCAGGGGGAAAATGCAGTCGGGTAAGAAAGCAAGATAGACTTACAACCCGATTTTCTAAGTAAATGAGGGCCAATATATGATTAAATTGATTGTAAAATTTTAACCGAGTTTATTAGTAAAGAACGTTCACTATTATAATGTACTCCAGACATATTTGTGGTGCCCAAGTGAATGGTACTCTTAGAATCTGGAAAAATATGAATTGTCTGAGCTTTACCAAACTAAAAGTCTAGAAAAGTGGCTTTATAGATGCACCATATTTATTAAAATTTCAGCTTTCCAACAAGTAACTACTCTGGCCATGATGACATCCACACAGAAAACAGCTCAATCTGACAGGGTTTTTATTTATTTTTTTTTTTTTTAAAGACAGACGTGCAATTGTGATGATGTCAGAGTAATGTTTGTATTTATTTCTTGGCTGCGTTCTATTGTGTTAAATCGGCAATAATGCTTGTTTGAATTCTAGGCTGTGTTTCATTGTGATCACATTCTGTTAGATGTCACAGTAGTGATGGTCTTTATGATGAGAGTTTCCCTTCTTGTGATAATGTACAGTAGCGTTTGTTTTTATTTCAAAAGGCTATGTTCTTATTGTGATGATACCAGACTAGAGTTAGTTTTTATTCCTATGCTGTTTGTTAGGATTCGGCAGGCTGGAGGTGGATCCTCTGTGTCAGAGAGGGATTGGCGTGGACCGTACCGGTTCTAAGTTGCTACTGGTATTCACCAGAGCCCGCCGCAAAGCGGGATGGTCTTGCTGCGGCGGTAGCGACCAGGTCTTGTTCACCGGTAATGGCTCAACCTCACTGACTGCTGAGAGTGGCGTGGGACAGGAGGACTAGACAGAGGCGAGGTCAGACATAGCAGAAGGTCAGGGCAGGCGGCAAGGTACGCAGTCAAGGGCAACGGCAGAAGGTCTGGTAACACTGGTAAGGCAAACACAGAAAATGCTTTCACTGGCACTGAGGCAACAAGATCCGGCAATGCTGGGAAGGGGAAGTGAGGTTTTATAGGCATGGAGCAGATGGGAGCTAATTACACTGATTGGGCCAGGCACCAATTAGTGGTGCACTGGCCCTTTAAATCTTAGAGAGCTGGCGATGAAGATGTATGGTACCTAGTGCTGCCATACACATCTATAGGTAATGTCCTAGGCCCAGCAGCATCACTAAACCATGTAGTTGCTGAATGAAACAGACTGAAGCTGGCTGAAGCATCAATAAACCATATATTGGATGAATGGCACAGCCTGGAGGTGGCTGAAGCATGAGGAGACCATATAGTGGCTGAATGACACAGCATGGAGTTGGCTGAAGCATGAGAAGAGACCATATAGTGGCTAAATGAGACAGTCTGGAGGTGGCAGCAGCATCATCAGGAGTCCTAAAAACAACCCAGTGACAGAGTGGTGCGGTGGGTGGCAATACCAGTATCCAGGGATGAAGGTGGGTGAAAAAAGGTCTGATGCGGAGGAATTTTTGTAACTGGGGAGCAGCGCCTTAAATCTGTTTGGCACTATCCCTATTTGTGAATATGGTCAATCTACTCCGATGCATCAGGCATTGGTGGTTGGAAATCCTGGCTGATCCATGCCTGATTCATTTTCACAAAGGTCAGTCTCTCCACATTTTTTGTGGACAGACGAGTTCTCCTTGGGGTGACTATGGCCCCTGCCGCACTAAATACCCGCTCTGATGGAACACTACTGGCCGGGCAGGACAGTTTTTCCAGGGAAAACTCTGCTAGTTGCGGCCACAAATCAAGTTTGGCTGCCCAGAAGTCCAGAGGATCTTCAAGGTGTGTTGGCATGGGTATGTCAAGGTATGCCACCACCTGCTGGTTCAGGACCTGCTCCAGGTGTACCTGCTGCTGATGAGTTGCTTCACTATGCGGGTGAAGAAAGCTACTCATCATCAACTGTAGACTCAGGCTGCTGCTGATGGAGCTGGTACTGCTCCTGCCACCCCACCCCTCCCCAGCAGCCATGGCAGTGGAAGGTGAGTGCTGGGGGCTCCCTGATTCAGGGGGGCATGCGAGAGGATGGATGATGGCGCGATAGGCATCGGCCAACTCACTACATAGGAAGCCTCTGTAGTAGGTCACTTTGTCCTCCCTCTCAGTGGGTGTAAAAAAGGCCCCTATTTTGTGGCGGTAGCAAGGGTCCAATAAGGTGGAGATCCAGAAGTCATCCCGCTGCCGAATGGTGAAACTTCAGCTGTTACTATGCAAACAAGTGAGCATGCATTGTGCCATTTGTGCAAAGGACTCAGTGGGACTCCCTGCCTCCATCTCCACTGCATACTGCCACGGTGTCTGGGTCATCTGTCTCGCCTTCCTCATAACCCTCTAGATCCTCTGGCTGCTCCTGCTCCTCCTCTCCTGTCAGATTACTAGAAAAACCGCCCATTTGGCTAAACCTAAACTGTGCTCTACTGTGCCCCTCCTCCTCCAGTTCAGCCCCCACAGGGCTCATGTGGCCGTGAGATGTAGGCGCCACATGTCCAGTGCCCTGACAAGTCATTGTTTCCAACATGTGTTGTAAGAAATGAAACAGTGGAATGAGGTCATTCATCCCGTAAACCTGGCAACTTACTAATAATGTGGCTTCCTCAAAGGGCCTGAGCAAACGGCAGGTGTCACGTATGAGCTGCCACTTGTTCACATTAAAGTTACACAGGGAAGTACCCCTATTCACTTTGATCATCAAGAAATCAGTGATGGCTTTTCTCTGTTTGTACAGTCGGTCCAACATGGGTGAAATTCCAACTTGTGGCAACGTCACAAATCAGACTATGTTGGGGGATACCGTTCTGACGCTGCAGCTCAAGGAGGGTGTGCTTTGCAGTGTACAAGTTGCTGAAGTGCATGCAAATTTCCTTCCCATTGTTAGGATGTCTTGCAAATGGGGGGAACACTTCAGGAACTGCTTCACAACCATATTGAACACGTGTGCCATGCAGAGCGCATGGCTCAGCCTTCCTAGTTGCAGCGCATGGAAGATGTTCTTCTAGATGTCAGTCACCATGGTTCCCATTTACAGTTTTTGGTGGAGTAAGCCATGCCCCAATTTCTTTATAAATTACTTTTGCCAGTTCCTCCCCTGTGTGACTCTTTTCGCCAAGGCAAACCATGTGAAGAACAGCATGACACCGCCGTGCCCTGCACACAGGGTATGCTGAAGGGCCACTAAGACTTGTCTGGGCAGTGGAGGCTGAGGACACGGTGGAGGATGAGGAAGCGGAGTCACACACTGTCACAGGACAAACGGCCTGAGAGCGTGGAGGAGGAAGCGGCATGACCTATCCAAGTTGGTGTTGTGGCCGTGCAGGAACCACATTCAACCAGTGAGCCGTAAATGACATGTATTGTCCCTGACTATAGTTACAGCTCCAGAAGTCGGCGCTGCTGTGCACTTTGGTACACACCGACAGGCTCAAGGACTGGACTACCTTCTCTTCCACAAATTGTGCAGGGCTGGTACTGCCTTCTTCACAAAGAAATGACGGCTTAGCACTCTCCACCTCGGCTCGGCACAAGCCATCAGTACTCTGAAAGGTCCACCACTTGAAAAGGCAGGGACTGCAGCACCAAAAACTTGGACAGAAGCACATTCAGCTTCTGTACCATTGGATGTGTGGGCGCATACTGTTGTCTCTTGGACATGGCTTCGCCGATGGATTGTTGGCGGAATGGCTGACTAAAAGTAGGAGGAGCAGAAGCATTTGGATCAACAGAAGGAGGGTATGACACACATCTCCCTTCGGCTGAGTTGGTGGAGACTTGGCTGGCTGAAAGAGGGAGCAATGTGCCACTGGGTGATGCAGCAGGCTGTACAACTACATCGGAGCCATGGTTCTTCCAGGCCTCTTTATGGTGGCGAAAGATATGTTGATGCAGGGCTGTGGTGCCAACATTGGGACCCTGGCCACGCTTCCCCTTCTGCCGACATATTTTGCATGTGGCTACGTGAACCTCCTCCGGATGCTTGATGAAAAACTGCCACACCAACGAGTAGCTAATTTTCCCACCAACAGTCCACACTAATTGACTGCTACTGCTGCCGTCTCCAGGAACCCCTGTTCCCCTACCTCCCGGTAAGGTAGGCTGCCGTGAAGCAGGTGGTCTCCTCCGGGCACATTTGGCTCCAGAATTTTCCACTTCTGCCACCATGCTGACTGCTGACCATTCTACGACCTTGCTGACTCAGCTGCTGCCTCAAGGGCAACCTGCAACTCTCTTCTCCTTATGATGATGAAGCCCCTTCTGCAGCCGGCTTCCAATTGCGATCGGCTTCCTCATCATCAATCAGTGTCTGCAAGTCACTGATGTCCTCCTCAGGTTCCTCAACAGTGTCTGCTTCAGGAGTCTGGACCCTGGCAACACCGCCTCCCACGTCACTCTCCTCATCACTACTTGCCACCTAGCAGAGGAAGCGGTGGATGTCTCCTCCACTTCTTGGCTGGGCAGTAGCTGCTGACTGTCCTCTATTAGATCGTCCTCAGTGAATAGTGGAGCTGAACCCACAGCATAAGATACTTCTGTAGGGGAGGGAACAGCATATGACAGAGGCAATGGGAGGACAGGGACTGCTCCCGGGCCATGCCAACTGAGGGTTGTGTCTGAGGAACCCACCGACTGTTGACTGGGGGTATCAGATGTCACTTGTGATGAAGTGGATGAGTGTGTTAACCAATCGATGATGGCAGATGGGTTGCTTGTCGAGACACGACCGCTAGCTGATACCGGTAACTCAGGCCTCTAGCTGTAACTTCTGCTGCCCTAGTCTGCTGCGACCTCTGCCTGATTAATTTAGGCCTCTGTTACTCCTCTGTGCACGTCCTTGCACTTCTCTGTGTGACATACTTAGTGCTTATATGAGGGAAGTACGCTTAAACTACGCTTCACTACGCTTAAAACAGTATTTATTCTAGAACAGCAGCAGGTGTGTACTTTTGCCTGGACTTTCACAGTATCTAGGCCCTTGACAGATTAACAGGTACAAAATAGTACACTACTTAGATGTAGGTATGTGGTATGCACTTATGAGGACAGAAAAATGCGCTACAGTACGCTTAATAAACGTATTGGAGTAAAACACCAGCCGGTGATTACTTTTGGCTGTCCTTTCACAATATGTAGGTCCTTGACAGATTAACAGGTACTAAATAGTACACCACTTAGATGTAGGTATGTGGTATGCACTTATTAGGGTAGAAAAATGCGCTACTGTACACTTAAAAAAGTATCTGAGTAAAAACACAAGCTGGTGCATAGTTTTGCTTGGACTTTCACAGTATCTAGGCCCTTGACAGATTAACAGTTTAAAATAGTACACTACTAAGAGGTAGGTATGTGGTATGCACTTATGAGGGCAGAAAAATGTGGTACAGTACGCTTAAAAAAGTATCTGAGAAAAACACAAGCTGATGCGTAGTTTTGCCTGGACTTTCACAGTATCTAGGCCCTTGACAGATTAACAGGTTTAAAATTGTACACTACTTAGAGGTATGTATTTTTTATGCACTTATGAGGGCAGAAAAATGTGGAACAGTACGCTTAAAAAAAACTTATTTTAGTAAAACACCAGCCGGTGATTACTTTTGTCTGGACTTTCACAGTATGTAGCCCCTTGACAGATTAACAGGCACAAAGTAGTAAACCACTTAGATGTAGGCATGTGGTATGCACTTATGAGGGCAGAAAAATGCGCTACTGAACGCTTCAAAAAATATTTGAGTAAAACACCAGCCATTGATTATTTTTTGGCTGTCCTTTAACAGTATGTTGGCCCTTGACAGATTAACAGGTACAAAATAGTACACCACTTAGATGTAGGTTTGTGTTATGCACTTAAGAAGGCAGAAAAATGTGGTACAGTAGGCTTAAAAAAGTATTTTAGTAAAACACCAGCTGGTGATTACTTTTGCCTGGACTTTCACAGTATCTAGGCCCTTGACAGCTTAACAGGAACAAAATAGTACACTACTTAGATGTAGGTATGTCGTATGCACTTATGAGGGCAGAAAAATGCGGTACAGTACGCTTAAAAAAAAAAAGTATTTTTGCACAACACCAGCAGAACACAACAGTGCTGCAGAACAAAAAAAGCTGTGTACTAAACACAAAATTTCACTCTGTCAAAGACTATTAGGAATGGACTGCTGGGTATTATACTGTCTACAAACTAGTATAACCAGCAGATGATTTGTTGTGGAACACAGAATGCACAGACAAATTATTCCTGCCTCCTCTGCTAAGGTTTATGAAGTTGAGGCAGCTTGTTGAAATGTATGAGACAACACACAGCTATCTGCCCCTCTCTGTAATACTATGCCAAAGAAAGTGACTGGGAGGTTAATGGCTGCAGTAAAAATCCTTTTCAGTGAAAAAAAACCCCACTGCTCTCTGTCCATCAGAAAGCTGATGTGACTAGGATGTGAAACACTGCTGGAATGAGCTTTTCTGTGTAACATACACACTCACACACACAGCGATGTCCGGCCTGTCTGTATGCAGTGAAATGAATGATATGATGATGGCTGCAAAATGGTTGCCGAATAAATAGGGCTGTGACATGACAGGGGTGACTGGATGCTGATAGGCTGCATCCTGCATCAGATTTAGGGTCATCTCGTCTACTTACCTTCCCGCCTTGCCTTCCCTATGTTCCTTGCCCCATGTACTGACATGTGGATCCGCCAGTTTAGATGCCCTGGAGCCTGGACCACAGTAAATGGAGTTTAATGAAGCGATTTGCATGATAGAATCACAGCAATATTCACATTTGTTGCGAATCAAATATTTCATGAAATTCGTAAGGAATTCGCTCATCTTTAATTTTGAGAGTTACCATCTCCAACATGTCAAAACTGCTGTGCCCTATGGGCAGTACCTGAGGTTACGCTGTAGTAACAGTACAGACAAGTTATTTTTAAAACAAGCCTCTGAATTATCTGGAAGATTGCAGCAGAGAGGGTACCCGCTGAAGGTTTTGGATACTGCTTTACAAAAAGCATTAGAACAGGATAGAATGGCACTGTTGAGAAGAACAACCAGACGTTTTTTAAAGACGAAATCCAGTGACCAAAAAAAGCCCCCACTTTTCTTTTGCATTCAAATTGAGCTCATTATCTAACACCATTAAGAGTGCTATCCTCCGACATTGGCCACTTGTTCAAAGGGATCCCTTATTGAAAGGCAAAAATTTGGGAGATGTCCTTACACCCAGTAGGTTTAAATCACAAAATCACAAATGGCTCAATAAATCTACAATGGGAGGAAACTATAAATGTGGAGGTTGCAATTGGTGTTTTCATTTAAAAAAAGGTAGAAATGATGTTCTAGGAGGTTGTGATATTCATGTGAAGGACTTCATTTGTTGTCGTACTAACTATGTGGTTTATGGGTCGTGTGTGTGTGTGGGATATTTTACATAAGCTGCATGGTACGACCCATGCACACACTATTCCAGGGACACATATATTCATTAAAAACACAGAAGGGCTCCACTTGGTTAATAAAAGATGTAAAAGAAAAACATAATGGTGACTCCACCGTATTAGAATTCTTTGAGATAGAGAGACGGCGGAGACAGGAGAAAAGCATTGCTTCAAAGTGAAGCGAAATGGATTTTGCGCACGGGAGCGCAAGGCACAGTAGGATTAAACGATAAAATAGACTTAGCGACTTTTATCTAAATTACAGTCAATCTCCTTCAATCCCCTGGTACAAGTCAATTCACTTAGTAGTATTTGTTTTTTACTTGTTTTTTGCCTCTTGTTTTTAATTTGCATTATGCACATTTGTGAGATAAAACATTCGCCCACTCACACCGGAGTACAGGTACTTAACACCTACTCCAACATCATTGGGGAAGTGGTCCGAGGAAGTGCTACCAGCACACGGAATAGCTATCGCCGCCGGTGTGGACGGTGTCCGTGCTCTTCCTATGCCAAGTATGTATTTTTGCGCTTTCTGTGAATAAATCTACGTCTGGAACCTGGTGAGTGCCATTCATGTTCTTTCATGCATTGTTGATGATTTTACAATAGTGTTCTGTTGCAATTATGTTTGAACTGATAGGGAATGGGAGTAGAGTATAGAAGATAAGAAACGGGAAGTTGTGTTTGTCTTTATTTTAAAGGAGTATTCCAGGAAAAAACTTTTAAACAGATTTGAAATTACTTTGATTAAAATCTTAATCCTTCCATACTTATCAGCCGCTGAAGTAGAGTTGTTCTTTTCTTTCTGACAACAGTGCTCTCTGCTGACACCTCTGCTTGTCTCAGGAACTGTCCAAAGCATTAGAGGTTTCTATGGGGATTGCCTCCTACTCTGGACAGTTCCTGAGACAGACAGAGGTGTCAGCAGAGCACTGTTGTCAGACAGAAAATAACTTCAGCAGCTGATAACTACTGGAAGGATTAAGATTTTATTAATAGAAGTAATTTACAAATCTGTTTAACTTTCTGGAGCCAGTTGATATATATTTCCTGGAATACCCCTTTAAGTCTGTGTTCTTTGCAGTAATGTGATAGTTATGCTTTTCTTCATCCCAATGCTGTGAGATGCAGAGTTTAAGAAAATTGTCCAGAGCAGGAGAGGTTTGCTATGGGGATTTGCTCTACTCTGGACAGTCTCTGACACAGACAGAGGTGTCAGCAGAGAGCACTGTGATCACACTGAAAATAACCTCACAACTTCCTCTGGAGCATACAGCAGCTGATAAGTACTGGAAGGATTAAGATTTTTAAATTGAAGTAATTTACAAATCTGTTTAACTTTTTGGTACCAGTTTATAAAAAAAATGTTTTTCCATCGGATTACCCCTTTAAAGGGGTAATCAAGGAATATGAAAACAGAATTAAAGAAGTACTCTGGAAAAATCATAATTTACATTTAATTAGCTGCAGCATGTACAGTTATATAACTAATTTCTAATATACAGTTATCACATGTTCAGAATGCATACCAGTGTTCACCTTTATGTGTGGCTTGATGGAAGAATGTTAGTTTGCCTGATTCCTGCTGACTGGCGACCCCCCACCTTTCTTACTCCGGTAGCCATTTTTGGCCCAACATGTCACTGATTCAAGTGATTGATGCACATTTTTTCCTACCTACTGGGCCTGGGTTGATCATCCCACCTTGGGAATATGTATTGGGATTGTCTGAGCATGTCTCGTGTACATTTAGGGGAGGTGATTACATACACTGGGCGGCCCGCACATCCCTGGAAAGACATACAGGGAATTTTGGGATATTTAGTGTTGGGCTGTACATGGCGCTCTGCCCAAACCAGGTAGTGAGACGATTTTGGAACCAGTGACAGCGAATACACGGGGTGGAAATCAGAAAATGTTTGGTCACAAGTTTCTACTTCACCGCTCCGCTGCTAACTTACTAGGCCCTTCTATGGCATCATACATGGTTCCATCTTGGTTGTCCAGCACACACTGGCTCTTGCCTACTTGAGGGGTCAGCATACTCAGGGCCAGATTGAGGCTGCCTGGAAGACGGAGCACTTAAGTATGATGGGCCCCCAAACAATCCACCAGAGACAGTCCCCCCTCCCCTCCCAAGTGAGAATTCTTCTCCTACCACTGAGACTTGTTGCCGGCTAGCAGGGTTGGACTGACAACTCATGGGGCCCCCCATGCACCCACACTCAAATGCTCTGCCCACATACAATAAATATCTCTTTCAATTCATAAATAGTGTTGAGCGGCATAGGCCATATTCGAATTCGCGAATGTTCGCGAATATATGGACGAATATTCGTCATATTCGCGAATATTCGCATATTCGTAATATTCTCGTTTTATTTTCGCATATGTGAATATTCGCGTGTGCGAAAATTAACTTATGCGAAAATTTGTATATACAAAAATTAGCATAAGCGATAATTCGCATATGCGAACATTAGCATATACAAATTTTCGCATATGCGAAAATTCGCGCGCCAGTCTCACACAGTAGTATTAGAGCCTTCTTACACCACATAAGCTGGAAGCAGAGAGGGGTGATCACTGTGATGTGTACTGTGAAAAAAAATAAAAATAAAAAAAAAGAATATTCGTAATTACGAATATATAGCGCTATATTCGCGAATATTCGCGAATTCGCGAATATGCGATATTCGCAAATAAAATTCGAATTGCGAATATTCGCGAGCAACACTATTCATAAAGAAAATATAGCAAAATAACGCAATTTTGGTAAGTGGGGGGGGGTGAGTTTGTTTCTACGCAATATATTTTACAGTTAAAATTACACATTATCTTCATTCTGTAGGTCCATATGATTACAACGATAACCAATTAATGCAGGTTTTGTTATATTTTTACATTTTTTGTTAGAAAATTAACATTCATAAAATTTTCCCATTCTGAAACCTATAACACTTTTATTTTTCTGTATACAAGGCTATATGAGGGAAAAAATTTTATGCCACGATCTGTAGTTTTTCTCGGTATAATTTTTGTTTAGATGGGAATTTTTAATCGCTTTTTTATACATTTTTTAATGGTATATGATGTGACCAAAAAGCAGCAATTCTAGACTTTGGTATATATATTTTTTTTACATTTACGCCATTCACTGTTATCTCCTAATCTCACCACTGAATGCTCAGATATCACCCTGACTTCACCGGTGACATCACCACCGATATCACCACTAAGTGCTCACTGACATCAACCCCCAAAAAGTAATGTAATGTATGTAACACAGTGACCTCACCAGCAGAATAGTGAGTACAGCTCTGGAGAGAGGTTGGGTGTGTCTGAGCTCCTGTGACTTCCAGAGACTTCCAGTGAAGCAGCGTTTTCATCCGCCCCTACCCAGGTGTGTGGCAGGCGCCTGGGTAGGTTTTTCCTGCTATGGACCCCAGAATTCCATCATCCACTCCCCGTTTATGGCCGGCTGGGAGTGTGAGGGAGCATGCGACGGCCAGTAGCCAGGATGGGGTGAGGCGTTCAGCCAGGACCCACAACATCCCCCCCCCCTCCCCCATCCCCTGCTGGAAGCTGCAAAGCTTCCAGCAAAAGTGTCTCCAGGCAAAGGAGTGCAGGAAAGGCTAAGGTGTCTGGTTCCTCTGGACCCCAGCAATGGGGAGTAAAGGGGCCCAGAGAATCCCTGGCTACCTTCGGATCCAGAATCCAGGCTAAGATGGCGGAATATGAGCAACTCGGCAAACAGCTCAGAGGCCTGAGGGAAGAGCTGAAGCTTGTGTCTTACCAGGCAGATACAGCAGCCAAGACCAAGAGAGCAGCATTCACTGCAAAGGTGAGATCATTAAAGAAAGAGGTGGAGGATCTGGTGCAGCTGAGGTCGGACATTGTGGCTGGAGCTGGATTCCTCGGTGAGAAGCTGATCAATAAGGAAAGGTTCTCCAACATGCGTGCCTCCAGAGGTTCAGAAAAACTGCATGATGACTTCCAGAGCGAGGAGGAGGAGATGGAGGAAGGTGATGGAGGTGAGGAGGGCAATGTGAGTGGGGGGGATATGGACATGGGTTCTGTTGGTGCCACCAATGTTGCCCCTGACCCCCCACTTACCCTGAGTGAGGACTACATAATGGCAGCTCAGGTGGCCTTACCTCCCTCCAGCGAGGATGAGGACGGTGATGGCAGTGACTGTGGTGAAGGCAGCGGCTTGGCGGATGGGGGTCTCCTGCGGGCGATTGTGATGCAGGAGTCCCCCACCCGTCTGGAAAATTTTTCTTTTGGAGAAGATCTGGGCCCAGAGGAGAAGAGGAGGAATAAAAAAAGGGCAAGAAGAGGAAAAAAACTGAAGGGCAGATAAAGTTTGTGTTTTCTCCCCTCCAGCAGTCTGGGCTGGCTGAGAAGTCAGTTCAGGGTGCTGGGTCCCCCAATCTGCCAGACCCCGTTTCTGTAGTGGAACGGGGCCAGCATGGGGGATACAGTAGTGCACCCAAAATGTCCGCGGGTGCTATAGAAAATAAAGGGCACCCTCCTGTGAGGGGGGAGGGTGTCCAGGCACCAGAAAATGGCGGCAGTTTCTCCCGTTCAGGGGGCGGTCCCCGGGTTGAAGTGAGCGGTACAAGTCCTGGCGCTGCAGGGCACTCCCCTGTGAGGGGGGGGAGTGTCCGGGCACCGGACCTTGGTGGTTCAGGGGGCGGTCCCCTATGTGCGGTTGGTACCGTTTCTGGCGCTGCGGGGCACTCACCTGTAAAGGGGGAGGTTCCCTGCACGTCAGCTGCAGTAGGCGGGGCAGGAGTGCGTCCGGAGGGACAGCTCCTGCCAAAATCCATGACTTCGTCTGAGGGGGCGGGGCCATCCATATCAGAGGCGGAGCCTGTGTCTGCACCCCAGAAGACTGGAAATGCAACCTTAGTCCTGAAACCGGCGACCCTTATACATAATGCAATAGACCCAGCCAGCCCAGCCTGTAATATACAGAGTGTAAGCAAGAGTGAAAGTGAGAGCAAAAATGTGTGGAAAAATGGTAATGTCCAGAGTGTGAGTTATGGTAGTGCGCATGGGAGGAGTTGTAGTAGCAGTGTGGATGAGGGGTGTGCAAGTGGGGTGCAAGAGAGGGGTGCAAGGGGAGTGCAAGAGAGGGGTACAAGTGGAGTGCAAGAGAGGGGTGCAAGTGGAGTGCAAGAGAGGGGTGCAAGTGGAGTGCAAGAGAGGGGTGCAAGTGGAGTGCAAGAGAGGGGTGCAAGTGGAGTGCAAGAGAGGGGTACAAGTGGAGTGCAAGAGAGGGGTACAAGTGGAGTGCAAGAGAGGGGTACAAGTGGAGTGCAAGAGAGGGGTGTAAGTGGAGTGCAAGAGAGGGGTGCAAGTGGAATGCAGGTGAGGAGTGGTAGTGGAATGCCAGAGAGAGGTTTGACTGACACCTCAGCTAAGAACAAGGGTCCTGGTTTGGGATCTGGGTCAGGTCCTGGTTCGACTGCCCCCCCGGTAGTGGCTGCTTCTCCCAGAAGCTATGCCAGCGTCACTGCCGGGGGATCAGGGGGATCCCCATCTCCATCTGGCTCTGGGGGTCACTTGCAACAGCGCCTCCTGGAGGCTCTACGTAGGGGAGACAGGTCAATCCATGTAGAGGGGAGGGGTGAGGTTGACCTGTCTTTTTGGATAGAAAGACACGGCTTAGGCGCCTTCCGAGAACAAAACGGGGAGGTGGTCTGGTCCCTCCCGACATCCGGGCAGGAAAGTGGCCGTAGGAATGTGGTCCGTTTAGTGTGGAGGGGCGAAGATGCATGTCCGCCTCGGGGTAAGGTGGTTGAGCTCCTCCTCCGGATGGAATTCAGGGCAAGTGACATCTTTGCCCTGATCCACCCCTACGGTACTTCCGAATTTGACATCAGCTTCGTTCGGCCGGAGGGTTTGGAACTCTTCTGGTCGAACTATGAGGTGGTGAAGAGTGAGCCCGGCTGGCGGGATTTCGCCGTAAAGGCGATATCCCGTCAGAATCTGGCCAAGAAAGTGACCGTATTGACACGTAACGAGTCACTATCTTGCTATGACATCATGACCTGGCTCAGCCGATATGGGGATGTGACGGACATGCCAAAAAAGAACTATGACGAACATGGGATCTGGTCTGGGGCCTGGACGTTTTCCGTCAAACTGAAGCGTTCGGGGAGCACTGTTGCCCACATCCCATCAGCTGCTTTTCTTGGGAGAGACAGAATCCAAGTTTTCTACCAGGGGCAGCCCAAGGTCTGTCACAGATGTGGCAGCCCCACCCACTTTAGCGCAGCTTGTACCGTGCAGGTCTGTGCACTGTGCGGTGGGGTAGGTCATCTTGCCGCATCCTGTAGGCAGATCCGGTGTCATCTGTGTGGTGTCTTAGGACACCCTTTCAGCCGTTGTCCTAGCGCTTTTGCCCGGGCAACTGTCACCTTGGCTGGGGAGAGCAGTAATGTTGCCTCAGCTGGGGAGGGCACGAGTGCGGGTGAAGGTGCAACAGGGTCAGTGAAGAGGAAAAGTCCCGCCAAGCTGAGGCGGGAGGCTAATCGCAGAAGGAGCAGGGAACTGGAGAGTTCCCATGTGGCAGGGGTAGCTTCTGACCCTGCTCCAGAGGTTAGTCCTGAAACTGCTGAGGCCCTGGAGGAAAATGTGCTGGAGGAGGAAGCGAGGAGAATCTGTGGAGAAGAGGGCAGCAAGGCCGATCTTTCCGATTCCTCCCACTTTGAAAGTGTGGATGAGGAGGGTGAAGAGCGGCCAAAAAAGAAGGGCAATAAAAGGGGAAAGAAGAGGTCGGAGCCCTCTAGTCCCCGTGCTACGGACCAGGTCCCAAGCGGAAGCCTACCTGCCCCCCCTCTGATTGATCTGTCTAACCGGTTCTCTGTCCTTGATGACATCTCCTCCCCCTCTTTGGAGGGGGTGGTCAAGGATGGGGTACCTGAAGTGGGGGAGCCTCCGGGGGGAACTGGGCCCTGTCCTGATGGGGCAATTTCCTCAGGGGATGGGGCCAAACCAGAGCCAGACGGAGATGGGGATTCAAAAATGGACCAATCAGAGTCTAAAAAAAGGCTAAAAGAGAAAGAAGCCTCCTCATCTGGGGATGAGGGGGTAAAGAAAAGACAGAAATGAGGGGGTTAGGGCCGTCTAACTCAATCACCCATGATGGCGGCACTCACCCCATTGACGCTGGCATCTATTAACTGTGCCAGTATAAAGTCTGATACGGCTAGATTCGCAGCCTTTGATTTTCTCGGCCGTGTTGAAGCCGATATTTTGTATCTGCAGGAGACCAGGTTGTCAGATCTAGCCTCCCTGGTAAAAGCCAGGAGAGAGTGGAGGCGCGGGCCCTCCCACTGGTCTCTTGCGGCTGAGCCGTATAGTGGGGTGGCGGTCCTTTTTACCGCTCCGGTTGAATGCAGACGGGTTATTGAGTTAGAAATGGGGAGGTGCCTGATCTTAGATGTCCTCATGAAGGGACAGGAGCTCCGGCTCATTAACATCTACGCCCCACAAACCAAGTGGGGCCGCAAAGATCTCTTTATGAGGATCAAGCCCTTCCTTTTTACTAGCCGGCAAGTGATCTTTGGAGGGGACTTCAATACTGTCACAAGGTCCCAAGATAGGAGAGGTTCCAATGGTCCGCTGGCTTACGATAGCATAGCTCTCAATAATATAGTTAGGGAAGCTCGCCTAGAGGACGCCCACATCCGGAGCCCCTCAGGCCACGCGGGTTTCACCTATCATCGAGGTAGCTGCAGGTCTAGGATAGACAGGTTTTATTTAAAGGAGGAAGCCGTCTCTTCCGCAGTGTCCGTGGTTGAGGTGGAGTTCTCCGATCACTGTATGATTTTGTTTTCCTTGAATGTTTCAGAGACCCCCCGGATGGGTAAAGGTTATTGGAAGCTGAATTCGTCCCTCCTGGAGGAAGCGGAGATAAGACAGTCCTTTGAGGATTTTCTTCAGAGTCAGGTACCTTTACTGGACCTTTGTAGTAGTAAGTCAGAGTGGTGGGAGATATTCAAGAAGCGGGTTGCGGGGTTCTTCCGCCAGCTCTCGAGCCTCAGGTCCCTGAACAGGTATCGCTTGTATCAGGGTCTGAGGAGGAAACTCGAGCTTCTCGTCTCGACTGGAGGTAGCCGGGAGGATATCTCCAGAGTGAAGTCCTTGTTGATGAGGTGTCAGTATGATAGGCACACATCTTTGGTTTTTGAGAGGGATTTTGGGAAGTACCGCTCGCCCGACCCTTACAGAAACTGCAAGATGTCAGTGAGTAGTAAAATCATCTCAGGACTGATTGATAGTACGGGATCTCTGAATCGGTCCAGATCAGGGATCCTGGAGGTCGTCAGATCCTTCTACTTGCACCTCTTGGGGAGGAAGGATCTAGATCGGGACAAGATGTCGGCTTTCCTGGCTGAAACCATTCCTGAGCCAGGGGTAGACCCCTCTCTTGGCGTTTTGGCAGAAGAGATTAAGGAAGAGGAAGTGAGACTGGCGATCGAGGGGCTTGCCCCCAAGAAGTCGCCAGGTCCGGATGGCTTAACATCCGAGTGGTACAAGACCTTTAAGGAGTCTTTAGCTCCCCTCTTGACTGTGGTATTCAATGAGTGTCTCTCCTCGGGCACTCTGCCTAGGTCAATGAGGAGGTCAGCCCTGATTCTTCTCTCAAAGGGTAAAGATCCTAGCCGGATTGAGAATTGGAGGCCCATAGCTCTTCTCAATACGGACAGGAAGCTTCTGGCCAAGATACTGTTTAATCGGTTGGTGGAGTTTGCACCCCGACTCCTTTCGGGGGCCCAGCACTGCTCTGTTCCAGGCCGAAGCACGTTAAGTGCTGTCCTCAGTGTCAGGGAGGCAGTGGAGCGGAGCAGTGCAGGTCTCTGGAAGGGGTACTTACTGTCCTTGGATCAGGCAAAAGCATTTGATCGGGTGAACCATGACTACCTCTGGTCCGTCCTTCTAAGATATGGCTTACCGAGTACTTTTGTTAATTGGCTCAAGATCTTGTATGCAGGGGCAGAGAGTTTCCCGCTGGTGAACGGTTGGTCTGGCCGCTCTTTTGAGGTTGGGTCCGGAGTCCGTCAGGGTTGTCCTTTGAGCCCGCTGTTATACGTGTTCGCAATCGATCCCTTCGTCCGGAGGGTAGATTGTGGACCGTTGGCGGGAGTCGGGATGAGTCTGGCGGAGCCGGATGTCGCCCAGAGAGTGGTGGCGTATGCTGATGATGTCACCATTTTCGTCTCCTCGAGGGGGGAGGTCGATGTGGTGATGTCAGAGGTGGACCGCTACTCGGAGGCTTCCGGGTCTAAGATCAACCGGGATAAGTGTGAAAGTCTCTGGCTGGGAGGGGGGGATCCCACGTTTGATCTCCCGGACACCCTTCCGGGGCCCCAAGAATCAGCAAAAGTTTTGGGCATCACATTCGGCCAGGATGATTATCCCACCAAAAACTGGGATGGTAAGCTCCAGGATGCCACTCAGAAGGTGAACCAGTGGAAGGGTTGGTCTATGATCCTCAGGGAAAGGGTACACCTGATCAAATCGTACCTGCTCCCCTTGTTTATCTACCTGGGCAGCGTATGTATCTTGCCAGAGGCTTACTACACTAGGATCTACAGCCTGTTTTTCCAACTGTTATGGGGGAACAGGATGAACCTAGTCAAGAGGGAGGTTACGTACCGCACGAGGAGACTAGGGGGTTTATCTATGGTAAACCCTGTGGTGTTCTTAACAAACACCTTCTTGAAAGCCAACATCTCAAACCTCTGGTCAGAGAGGGCTTTTCCGTGGGTACTCTCCTGCAGGGAATGGTTTCGGCCTTTCTTCCAGGAATGGGAGACAGGAGGGCAAGTGAAGGACCTCCGTACGCCCCATGGATATCTTCCGGCTTATGCTACCCCGACTCTGAAGGCGATACGTCGGTGGGGTCTGGGAGTGTGGGAGATCAGGACCCAGTCAAGGCAGTTCCTTGACAAACGGGTTCTGTTGACCCACTTCCAGAAGCCTCTGGCGCTCAGGGACTGCCCAGGTCAGGATCTGAGGGTGGGGTTGTTTCTTTTAAACATGAAAAGGATCCCCCAGAAGTTTTGGGACTTGGCCTGGCGCTGCTTTCAGGGGAAGCTATATGTGAGGGACAATTTGAAGTGTAGGAGATCTGATGACCGGGACTGTCCCCGAGAAGAGTGTGTGGACACGCTGGAAAGCATGGACCATTTCCTCCTTCATTGTCCCTTTAATATAGGGGTTTACAACAGGGTGGGCACTTCCATTGGCTGGAGTCAACTTGCCGGCCTTACCTACCCGGAGTGGGCTTATGGGGCATTCAGGAACCTGGGTGGTCGAGACCGGGGCACTTTATTCTTAGTTAGCTTAGTGATTAGGTACCACACGTGGAACGCACGGTGTTTAGTGTCTACGCAGCGTAAAGTCCTCTCCGAGGTGGAGGTCTGTAGGAATATCACCGGTGACCTCGGGAAGATCAGGTCTTTGGAGTATGGCAGTCTTGGTACCAGTAGGGCTTCTCTCCTATGGAGAGGGTTTTCTTTTGATGTGCCCTAGGTACTAGACCTTCTGGGTAGAGTACTCTTGTTTTGGTTAGGGACAGTGATGTAAGGGGACAGGGTTAGGGTGATAGTAGGGTCAGTTTCTATTTTAGGGATAATGGTAGGGTGAGAGGTAGGGAGGTGTTAGGGAAAGTATGTAAATTTTTGTATGTATCAGGATTGCCATCCTTCTTCCTGGTGGTGGGCTAATGCATGTGTACCATAGCTTTTTGTTTTGTTTTCCGATGTTTAGGTTATGAAGGGCTTACAGGCACCGAACTTGGGCCTAGTGTGGGTTATATTGTTTATGTATGTTATAAAGTTGGTTATGGTTAAGTTGGTTGGGAGGAGTTCTAGGTTGGGTGGGTGTATTTGGTGGGTGGTGGTTTTCTTTTGGTGGACCTGGCATCGGTCAGTCGTGGCTGGACATTGAGAACTGTGGACTCTGACCCATGAACAGAAGGGCGGATGGTGTGGGTGAAGGGATAGTTTAGAGTAGGATGTTTTATTGTATATTTAGGTGTGTTTCCTGTATAATAATAGGTGTGTATATAGTGTATATAGTTTATATGTATAAATTGTGTACATTACATGTAATTATTATAAAAATATATATATATAATTTTTTTTTTTTTTTTTAAATTTTTTTTTTTTTTTTTTATCTTGATTTGTGAATTATATATTTTTTATATTGTGTTTATAGTAGAGATAGATATGGCAGTCGAACCAGATGTTATTTTTGTAGTAATTTTTGTATCCAGTTGTGGTTTAGGTCTTGTGGGATAACGTAGAAAACTAATGTATATATGTGTGTGTGGAAGGGGAAAAAAAAAAAAAAAAGTGTGTGTGTGTGTGTATATATATATATATATATATATATATATAAAATTTGGTGTGCAGTGGGAGTGTTTTCGGTTTGTAATATGTGATTTTTCCCAAGTTTGGGTGTTTTTTTGAGTTGTAGATTAATTTATCTTTATGCCTTTGTAAAGTTATGGATCTGTGATGCATGTGTGTGGCATAGTATTATTATTATTATTATTATTATTATTATTATTATTATTAGTGTTATTATAAAAAAAAAAAAAAAAATTATAAAAAAAAAAATAGTTTACAAAAAAAAAATACAAAAATAAAAAATAAAACATAAAAAAAAAGGGGTGGTGGTGTGTAGTGGGAGTGCTGGTTGTGTTTTCTGTGTGTTTTGTAGTGTGTGTTTTTCCCAAGTCTGGGTGTTTTTGAGTTACAGCTAAATAGTGCTATTTTTATGTTTCTTTTTTGGTTATGTATGTTGAGTATGCATGTGAGTGTGTTGTTAGATATTTGGTTATGTAAGGTGTGTTTTTCTTTTTGTTAGGAAAACTGGGCTGGCCGGTTAGGCAGGATTTATGTTCTTTTATTTTAAATGTAAAGTTTTGGTTTATGTTATTTCATGTTGCTGTTTTCAGTTATGGCCAAGTTGTGCTGGTTTTGTGTTTTTGTTATGATTTATATTTTTCTAATAAAAGATCTACAGGATATAACTCAGGATCAGTACAGGATAAGTAATGTGATGTATGTACACAGTGACCTCACCAGGAGAATAGTGAGTACAGCTCTGGAGTCTGGCCACTAGAGGGAGCATCTTCCTGTTTGGGCTTCCTGTGAGCGTTTGGTGTGCTCGACCTTGAGAGTGATCCACCTCTCTCCCAGGAGCGACCTTCCTTTCCCCAGAGGGAGGGTTCGTTTCCTGGTATGAGCGAGGAGCGGAGAACCCCAACACCTGCCCCCCGAAGTAGGTCCGCGGGGGGCAGGGGGAGCCAGCGACCAGTTGCAGAGGGACCAGCATCAGGAACTGCACCAGATGTCTCTGGGTTAAGGCGCTCTGCCAGGAGATGCAGCAATGTATCTCCAGCACCTCCTGAGCCCATGGAGACGAAGAGTAGCCGCAAGGCTGCTCCAACAAAAGGTATTACAGGTACTATGGACTGTGATACTCCTCCTGGAGCAAAGCCAAATGCACATGGAGGTGTGGAGGAGGATTGGGCAATGCCCAGGGCCCAGGAGCCTGGAACCACCTATGGATCCCGTGTTGCAGAGATACTTCAGGGATATAAAGAAGCAAGGAGCAGCTTGTATAGGCTCCAGGAGGAGGTACAGGAGGCAAAAGCCTTAATGGAAACTGCGTCAAAACGCCAGAAGGCTGAGCTGTCAGCAAGGATTAAACAGCTTAAAACCAGCATCAGCAATCTAAAGAAAAGGAAAACTTTTATTTTGGAGAACAGCGGGCCATTTAAAGAAAAGCTTCAGAATGAAGATCGCTTTGCAGAAAAGGAGAGGGAGAAGCAAAGAAAGCTGAGGGGGCTTCAGCCACGGGTGGAGGAGGAAGGAGACGTTGCGGAGGCCGATAATGTTGAGCCAAATCCACCCGGGGGTCTGCAACATCTCACCCCATACAGTGGGCTCCCTGCAGGGCAAGTGGCGATGTCATCTGGCCGTGGCTCTGGCGGTTCGGGGGATGAGAGTAGCACCAGTCACCAGGGAGGGGCGCTGATGGCCCAGATCCAGCTCCTGGAGTCCCCAGGTCGCCTCCAGGACTTCACGTTTGGACATGAGTTACCAGAGGAGGCACCTGGGGGAAGGAAAAAGAAGAAGTCAAAGAAGACCAAGCTCCAGGAGCAGGTAACATTTGTATATACCCCCCTCCCTGAACCCCCCGGACTGGCCGCAGGGTCAGCTCACTGTGTGAACCCCATTTCTCAGCCCAGCCTGAGTTCTGCTGTGGACTCAGTGCAGGAGAGTGGGGAGAGTATGGAGTCTAGTGTGGCGGTGAGCTCCATAGCTGTTTGCAGTAACAGTGGTGGAGCGGACAGTGTATCGGCTGTGAGGTCGGACAGTGATATTTGCCCAGCGATGGGCATGGATGGCTCTGGCACATTGGGTTGCTCCCTAACGGGAGGGGGGGGCGATTTTGTGCCAGAGTCGGCTGCGGGAGCTCCGGTGGCTCTGAGCGTTGGCACTGCTGTTCCTTTGGAGCAGCGGTGTCGTCGTGGAGGAGCTGCCGGGGCTAAGATGTCTTCGCCTCCCAGAAAGACTGGACTTAAACCCCTATTTTGTATTGGCGCCGCTGATCCAGATCAGCGGCGCCCAGGAGCAGGAAACTCCAGTACTGATGAGGCGGAGGGTACCAATAAAAACAGGGCTGGGGCCGCTAATAAGCAGGCTAGGCAGGCTTCCCACTCCTTGTATAAGGGACCGGTGACCTGTCCTGTGGTGGTAGCTCCAGCTCTGGTACCCAGTGATGCTGATGGTACAAAATCTGCACCAGAACGCACCGGTCCAGCCAGTATGAGTGAGAAAGTTAATGTAATAGTGAATGAAGGAGTGAATGTATCTGTTAATAATCTGTCTGGGGCTTTGAATGGTGGTTTAGGCTGTAGCACGGGTGGAGGTATGGGGGGCACATTAGCTAAAACATGTGACAATGGTTTGGGTATGGATTATGTGGAGGAGGGTGGTGAAGGGGCGCAGATTAGTGGTAGGGATGTAGGGCCTGGTCCAGTTGCACCCCCAGCGGTGGCAGCACCGGTACGCAGCTACGCAAATGTCACCGCTGGGGGAAGGGGGGCACCTTCCTCGTCCTCTGGCTCTGGGGAGAGCAGTTTGCAGCAGCATCTCCTGGGGGCCTTAAGGAGAGGGGAGAGATCGATCAATGTAGAGGGTAGGGAGGTTGATCTATCCTTCTGGATAGAGAGACATGGTCTTTCAGCCTTCCGAGAGGAAAGAGGGGGGGATAATGTGTGGTCCCTCCCTACAGCCGGGCCAGGTGGTCTCCGTAGGAATGTGGTC
>NC_079190.1:165022885-165040385 GCF_029499605.1 Hyla sarda
GCCGGATCCGGAGCGAAAGCCGGCTAAATGCGGCAATGGAAGAGGCAAGAACTGCGGTTATGTCTATTGCCTCAAAGGGCACAACGATCCGCTATGGCGATATAGAGAGGCTGGACTCTCTGGAGTCCTTCGTGACTTTCCTTCATGAGCGAGGCTTTAAGGTGGTTGATAGGCCGTCCCCCGAGGTTGAGCAGTCCGTTTCGAATGATGATGATGATGAAGCCCAGGAGCGTGACGGTTGTGACGAGCTAGTTGTGCCCGCAGCGGAGCCCAGCGCAGGCGGAGCCAGATCCAGCAGTTCCGAGCAGAGCAGCCAAGAGACTACCCAGAGCGAGTCTGATATAGCCACGAGCCCCGAGCAGGTTGACCATGGTGCGCATGAAGTGGATGAAAGGACCGCGAGGTCTATTTCGCTCTTAGGGTGTGTGATGCGTTTTTTTCCCCTAGGTCGGTAGTATCGAGTGTTAATGGCATCCTTTCTTTGTCTCTTTCCTTCAGGGCCCAAAGCGTGAAGTGGACCACCGAAAAACGGCGGAATATGAAGAGGGCCGGGCTTTATCGCCGACACGATGTGCGGTGCCCGGCACTGGCCGGCTTCGCTACGTATCTCCGGGTCACACTAGGCGTGAAGCGATACCGGCAAGAGGTGGAGAACGTGGCGCGGTTCCTCTACTTTGTAAACCCACACAGCACGGACCTGAGCTGGGTTAGAGACATTGAGAAAGTGCATGCTTTTTTCACCCGGCTGCGCGATCAGCTATTGACTGAGCAAACCGTCCTGAACTATCTTAAGTGCGTTCGGCGTTTCCTGCGCTATCAGATGCGAGCGACGAATTTACCGGTGCAGAGGCCTCGCCTCTTTCGGTCTTGTCAGCACATCTCCTCGGTCTTGGATGACCTCCAGAAGGTCCTGTCGAAAGGCGTTTCGAGGGAGGTAGTTCAAAAGCGATACCTTGGCCTCGATAAGGCCAGTGCGACGCCGGAGCAGTGTCGGCGCCTGCTCGAGGTTGCTAGGCCAAATTTCCTAATGAGCGTGCGGGCGGCCAGGGAGGGTGATCCGACTCGGGCCCATGCCCTCGAAATCCTGTATTACCTACAGGCCCTTCTGATCCTGAAGCATCTGCAACGGCCAGGTGTAGTAAAAAACCTGCGTGTGTCCGAGTGGCAGCGTAGAGTGAGGCATGAGTACGGTGGGCAAGTGTATTCGGTTGTCGGTGTTCAAAATCACAAAACCTCCACCAAGCAAGTGGCTTCTTTTGCGTTAAATGCCCAGGAAGAGGCCTGGTTCTCCGTCTACCACGACTGCGTCAGGCCGCTCCTCCTGGATGAGCAGGAGCCAGAGGAGTTTTTTGTGTCCACCACCTCGGCTGAGCTCTATAATCCGTCAAACGACATGAGGCGATACCATAACCGGTATGGCCTGAAGAGCGTACCGAGCGTGCTGGTGCGGAAAGTGTGCGAGACGAACACTGTGGCGCTGTGCACTGATGCCGAGAAATCGCTCTTCGCCCGTTACCTCTCGCACTCCAATTTGACTGCCGAACGAGTGTACCGAGAGAAGACACTCGATGATATATGCCACGGGAGTGAATTGGTTGTGCGGGCCGGGCGGGGCGAGAGGCCGCAGGCCAGCGGGAGTGGCCGGGTCCCGGTAGCTGGAGCTGGGCCGGAGGCCGGGGGCGGACGCCAGGTGACAGGGACCGTAGCTGGACGGTCACTTCAGATCCGACTTAGGCGCTGTGATGACCCGCCGCCGCTGCAGCAGCCACGGCGCGGGTGTTTGAGGCAGAGGAGACGGGTGAGGCGGGTGCCCGTAGGGCGGGACGAGGTACTGCAGCTACTGTGATGCGATTGTCTCAATAAAGTGTCGGTTTGAACTGATTACACTGAGTGGTTTTTTTTGGTCCAAGGGGGCGAATGCCAGATGAGTACCCGAGGAAGGTGGGCCTATGCCGGTCGTTCCCACAAGAACGGATCAAGTGTGCCGTGTCGAATAATTCAACGGTACAAATGGTTCGTTCCTGGGGGGGAAGGCTGTACAAGTACACGAGTTCCCCGTGCAAAGCATCTGGAAGGGTCCCCTGAAGGGCAAAGAGAACCAGGGCGGGAGGCGCGGGTCCCTGTACCCAGGCAGGGCGCGCCGTCCTTGGGCACAGGATCGGTGATGCTGTCCCCCCCCCCCGGCGGCGGGGAGCGGAGGCGTAGGGCGTGTCGGCCAACCTTGGCGGGCGGTCTGCCGAGGCGCCCCGGTCCCCCCGGAGGCGACAAAGTCCCAAGTCCTGGATGTCGGCCAGGGGGAGGTGTGGGTCCCTGTGCCCAGGCAGGGTGCACCGAACCCGGGCAAGGCCTCTGTAAAGGGCCCCCGACAGACTTCCAGGCCTCGGGACATTTGACAGAGAACCAGGGCGGGAGGCGCGGGTCCCTGTACCCAGGCAGGGCGCGCCGTCCTTGGGAACAGGATGGGCGACAAGTACCCCTGACAGAATATGAGTCCCGGTTGTCGGCCAGGGGTAGGTGTGGGTCCCTGTGCCCAGGCAGGGTGCACCGAACCCGGGCAAGGCCTCTGTAAAGGGCCCCCGACAGACTTCCAGGCCTCGGGACATTTGACAGAGAACCAGGGCGGGAGGCGCGGGTCCCTGTACCCAGGCAGGGCGCGCCGTCCTTGGGAACAGGATGGGCGACAAGTACCCCTGACAGAATATGAGTCCCGGTTGTCGGCCAGGGGGAGGTGTGGGTCCCTGTGCCCAGGCAGGGTCCACCGAACTCGGGCAATGCCTCGGGAAGGGTCCCCCGAAAGACTTCCAGGCCTGACGATTATCTCGAAACCGAGAACCGCTATGAGAACGGATTCGAAGGCTGAATCCGGGTGACAGTTCCACGAGTCGGGCATGACAGAGTGGCACGCGTTCATAAAACTGCATAGCAGCGTGGCGACCGGCTACCTCAGAACGGCCACCTGCCTGGGGATAGCAGGAGAGCGAGAAGCACGGCTGCTCTCTCGGGGTACGCCAGGGCCGAGCGCGGGCTCGCCTGCGGAAGAACCCCTGCCTTCTCCCACGGTGAATTCCGGGGGAGACGGGGCCGGTTCACGTACCCGACCCGGGGCTGGGCGGTCCCCGGGCAAAGCCTCCAGAAGGGTCCCCTTGCACGCACAGACCGGGAGAGGCTAAGAGGGCGGGAGGCGCGGGTCCCTGTACCCAGGCAGGGCGCGCCGTCCTTGGGAACAGGATGGGCGACAAGTACCCCTGACAGAATGTGAGTCCCGGTTGTCGGCCAGGGGTAGGTGTGGGTCCCTGTGCCCAGGCAGGGTGCACCGAACCCGGGCAAGGCCTCTGTAAAGGGCCCCCGACAGACTTCCAGGCCTCGGGACATTTGACAGAGAACCAGGGCGGGAGGCGCGGGTCCCTGTACCCAGGCAGGGCGCGCCGTCCTTGGGAACAGGATGGGCGACAAGTACCCCTGACAGAATGTGAGTCCCGGTTGTCGGCCAGGGGTAGGTGTGGGTCCCTGTGCCCAGGCAGGGTGCACCGAACCCGGGCAAGGCCTCTGTAAAGGGCCCCCGACAGACTTCCAGGCCTCGGGACATTTGACAGAGAACCAGGGCGGGAGGCGCGGGTCCCTGTACCCAGGCTGGGCGCGCCGTCCTTGGGAACAGGATGGGCGACAAGTACCCCTGACAGAATATGAGTCCCGGTTGTCGGCCAGGGGGAGGTGTGGGTCCCTGTGCCCAGGCAGGGTGCACCGAACTCGGGCAATGCCTCGGGAAGGGTCCCCCGAAAGACTTCCAGGCCTGACGATTATCTCGAAACCGAGAACCGCTATGAGAACGGATTCGAAGGCTGAATCCGGGTGACAGTTCCACGAGTCGGGCATGACAGAGTGGCACGCGTTCATAAAACTACATAGCAGCGTGGCGACCGGCTACCTCAGAACGGCCACCTGCCTGGGGATAGCAGGAGAGCGAGAAGCACGGCTGCTCTCTCGGGGTACGCCAGGGCCGAGCGCGGGCTCGCCTGCGGAAGAACCCCTGCCTTCTCCCACGGTGAATTCCGGGGGAGACGGGGCCGGTTCACGTACCCGACCCGGGGCTGGGCGGTCCCCGGGCAAAGCCTCCAGAAGGGTCCCCTTGCACGCACAGACCGGGAGAGGCTAAGAGGGCGGGAGGCGCGGGTCCCTGTACCCAGGCAGGGCGCGCCGTCCTTGGGAACAGGATGGGCGACAAGTACCCCTGACAGAATATGAGTCCCGGTTGTCGGCCAGGGGGAGGTGTGGGTCCCTGTGCCCAGGCAGGGTCCACCGAACTCGGGCAATGCCTCGGGAAGGGTCCCCCGAAAGACTTCCAGGCCTGACGATTACCTCGAAACCGAGAACCGCTATGAGAACGGATTCAAAGGCTGAATCCGGGTGACAGTTCCACGAGTCGGGCATGACAGAGTGGCACGCGTTCATAAAACTGCATAGCAGCGTGGCGACCGGCTACCTCAGAACGGCCACCTGCCTGGGGATAGCAGGAGAGCGAGAAGCACGGCTGCTCTCTCGGGGTACGCCAGGGCCGAGCGCGGGCTCGCCTGCGGAAGAACCCCTGCCTTCTCCCACGGTGAATTCCGGGGGAGACGGGGCCGGTTCACGTACCCGACCCGGGGCTGGGCGGTCCCCGGGCAAAGCCTCCAGAAGGGTCCCCTTGCACGCACAGACCGGGAGAGGCTAAGAGGGCGGGAGGCGCGGGTCCCTGTACCCAGGCAGGGCGCGCCGTCCTTGGGAACAGGATGGGCGACAAGTACCCCTGACAGAATGTGAGTCCCGGTTGTCGGCCAGGGGTAGGTGTGGGTCCCTGTGCCCAGGCAGGGTGCACCGAACCCGGGCAAGGCCTCTGTAAAGGGCCCCCGACAGACTTCCAGGCCTCGGGACATTTGACAGAGAACCAGGGCGGGAGGCGCGGGTCCCTGTACCCAGGCAGGGCGCGCCGTCCTTGGGAACAGGATGGGCGACAAGTACCCCTGACAGAATGTGAGTCCCGGTTGTCGGCCAGGGGGAGGTGTGGGTCCCTGTGCCCAGGCAGGGTCCACCGAACTCGGGCAATGCCTCGGGAAGGGTCCCCCGAAAGACTTCCAGGCCTGACGATTATCTCGAAACCGAGAACCGCTATGAGAACGGATTCGAAGGCTGAATCCGGGTGACAGTTCCACGAGTCGGGCATGACAGAGTGGCACGCGTTCATAAAACTGCATAGCAGCGTGGCGACCGGCTACCTCAGAACGGCCACCTGCCTGGGGATAGCAGGAGAGCGAGAAGCACGGCTGCTCTCTCGGGGTACGCCAGGGCCGAGCGCGGGCTCGCCTGCGGAAGAACCCCTGCCTTCTCCCACGGTGAATTCCGGGGGAGACGGGGGCCGGTTCACGTACCCGACCCGGGGCTGGGCGGTCCCCGGGCAAAGCCTCCAGAAGGGTCCCCTTGCACGCACAGACCCGGAGAGGCTAAGAGGGCGGGAGGCGCGGGTCCCTGTACCCAGGCAGGGCGCGCCGTCCTTGGGAACAGGATGGGCGACACGTACCCCTGACAGAATATGAGTCCCGGTTGTCGGCCAGGGGGAGGTGTGGGTCCCTGTGCCCGGGCAGGGTCCACCGAACCCAGGCAAGGCCTCTGGAAGGGTCCCCCGAAAGACTTCCAGGCCTGACGATTATCTCGAAACTGAGAACCGCTATGAGATCGAATTTGAAAGCCGAATCTGGGCGACAGTTCCATGATCTGGGCATGAGAGAGTGGTACGCGTTCATAAAAGTGTATCGCAGCATCGCGACCGGGTACCTTCGAACGGCCACCTGTGCCAGAGAGCTGGGACGTTGAGCCAGTTGAGCAACTTTGGCGGGCGGTCCGCCGAGGTTCCCCAGACCCTGGGGAGATGTGCGCGTGGGCTGTCCCCCCTCTTTGGACCGGAGGGGCCTAGCTAAGGGCATATTTCTCGATTGATCTGGCAAGGTGCGATCTGGCGGGGAGCTACCCTCTCGTTTGGCCGGGCTGTGGAGCCCGTGTCAGCGAAGGCGAGAGGGTCTTGTTCACCCTGATGCCGCATCGCACTGGGGCTCGGGGCCCTTAGGGTATACCCCCTCCCGGTGGAACTCCTGCTGGGAAAGGGGTCGTCCCTCCCGAGAGGCAAGCTTGAGTGGAACGGAGTTGGGACTCCCAGAGGTGTCCGGTGCCCGGCTGAGGAGAGCGGGCCGAGCTAATAGCATTATTCGCAATATCTCCAGATGGTGATTTTGACGCACGATCCGGCGGGGAGCGACCCTCTCGTTCGGCCGGGCTCTGGAGCCCGTGTCGGCTAAGGCGAGAGGGATTGCTCCCCTGATGCTGCATCGCACCATGGCATGGTCCGGAAGGGTATATCCATCTTTGAAGGTCACTAGATCGATCTATTGTTGCGTGATCACGAAGGGCCCTAGGGAGGGCGGCCGGGTGGTCCGGCAGGAAGCGTAACCGCGTCCCGGTGCGGGAGAACCAAGGCCCCACAGGGTCCTCGAGGCTGCCCGCGAGACTCCGGTCCCGTCTCGGCACGCCTCGTTCCCCGGGCCTCTCCCCTAAGCCGTGGGTGTCGGAGTGCGCGCAGCAGGACCGCACCTCAGCCGCCCTCCCTCGGCCTCCCTCGCGGAGGGGGGCCGAGCCGTCCCAGAAAACGCCAGGGGGACGGCTGCCCGATGGCCACTGGACCCCGCTGAGCCCACCCTGGCAGGGGATCCTTGGAGAGCGGACACCTGGAGGAAGGCAGCGGGACCGCCGGGCGGGTGGGCGGACCCCGACGGGCCGCCCGGCGGAGCTCCTTCGTAGGCTGAGCGTAAAATTGCCAGAGTCCCGATTGACATGCCCGGGGGGGCTAAGCGTGGGTCCCTGCATCCCAGGCAGGGTGTGCCCACCCCGGGCATGGGATCCCCGAACCCGGAGTGGTGGAGGGGTCGGTGGTCATGAAGGCCCCTAGGGAGGGCGGCCGGGTGGTCTGGCAGGAAGCGCAACTGTGCCCCGGTGCGGGAGAACCAAGGCCCCACAGGGTCCTCGAGGCTGCCCGCGAGACTCCGGTCCCGTCTCAGCACGCCTCGTTCCCCGGGCCTCTCCCCTAAGCCGTGGGTGTCGGAGTGCGCGCAGCAGGACCGCACCTCAGCCGCCCACCCTCGGCCTCCCTCGCGGAGGGGGGCCGAGCCGTCCCAGAAAATGCCAGGGGGACGGCTGCCCGATGGCCACTGGACCCTGCTGAGCCCACCCTGGCAGGGGATCCCCGGAGAGCGGAAGGCAGCGGGACCTCTGGGCTGGTGGGCGGACCCCGGCGGGCCGCCCGGCGGAGCCCCTTTGTAGGCTGAGCGTAAAATTGACAGAGTCCCGATTGACATGCCCGGGGGGCTAAGCGTGGGTCCCTGCATCCCAGGCAGGGTGCGCCCACCCCGGGCATGGGATCCCCGAACCCGGAGCGGTGGAGGGGTCGGTGGTCATGAAGGCCCCTAGGTAGGGCGGCCGGGTGGTCTGGCAGGAAGCGCAACTGCGCCCCGGTGCGGGAGAACCAAGGCCCCACAGGGTCCTCGAGGCTGCCCGCGAGACTCCGGTCCCGTCTCGGCACGCCTCGTTCCCCGGGCCTCTCCCCTAAGCCGTGGGTGTCGGAGTGCGCGCAGCAGGACCGCACCTCAGCCGCCCTCCCTCGGCCTCCCTCGCGGAGGGGGCCGAGCCGTCCCAGAAAACGCCAGGGGGACGGCTGCCCGACGGCCACTGGACCCCGCTGAGCCTACCCCGGGCAGGGGATCCCCGGAGAGCGGACACCCGGAGGAAGGCAGTGGGACCGCCGGGCGGGTGGGCGGACCCCGACCGGCCGCCCGGCGGAGCCCCTTCGTAGGCTGAGCGTAAAATTGACAGAGTCCCGATCGACAAGCCAGGGGGGCTAAGCGTGGGTCCCTGCATCCCAGGCAGGGCGCGCCCACCCTGGGCACGGGATCCCCGAACCCGGAGCGGTGGAGGGGTCGGTGGTCACGAAGGGCCCTAGGGAGGGCGGCCGGGTGGTCCGGCAGGAAGCGCAACCGCGTCTCGGTGCGGGAGTACAGGGTCCTCGAGGCTGCCCGCGAGACTCCGGTCCCGACTCGGCACGCCTCGTTCCCCGGGCCTCTCCCCTAAGCCGTGGGTGTCGGAGTGCGCGCAGCAGGACCGCACCTCAGCCGCCCTCCCTCGGCCTCCCTCGTGGAGGGGGGTCGAGCCGTCCCAGAAAACGCCAGGCGGACGGCTGCCCGACGGCCACTGGACCCCGCTGAGCCTACCCCGGGCAGGGGATCCCCGGAGAGCGGACACCCCGAGGAAGGCAGTGGGACCGCCGGGCGGGTGGGCGGACTCGGACAGGCCGCCCGGCGGAGCCCCTTCGTAGGCTGAGCGTAAAATTGACAGAGTCCCGATCGACATGCCAGGGGGGCTAAGCGTGGGTCCCTGCATCCCAGGCAGGGCGTGCCCACCCCGGGCACGGGATCCCCGAACCCGGAGCGGTGGAGGGGTTGGTGGTCACGAAGGGCCCTAGGGAGGGCGGCCGGGTGGTCCGGCAGGAAGCGCAACCGTGTCTCGGTGCGGGAGAACAGGGTCCTCGAGGCTGCCAGCGAGACTCCGGTCCCGACTCGGCACGCCTCGTTCCCCGGGCCTCTCCCCTAAGCCGTGGGTGTCGGAGTGCGCGCAGCAGGACCGCACCTAAGCCGCCCTCCCTCGGCCTCCCTCGCGGAGGGGGGTCGAGCCGTCCCAGAAAACGCCAGGCGGACGGCTGCCCGACGGCCACTGGACCCCGCTGAGCCTACCCTGGGCAGGGGATCCCCGGAGAGCGGACACCCCGAGGAAGGCAGTGGGACCGCCGGGCGGATGGGCGGACCCCGACGGGCCGCCCGGCGGAGCCCCTTCGTAGGCTGAGCGTAAAATTGACAGAGTCCCGATCGACATGCCAGGGGGGCTAAGCGTGGGTCCCTGCATCCCAGGCAGGGCGCGCCCACCCTGGGCACGGGATCCCCGAACCCGGAGCGGTGGAGGGGTCGGTGGTCACGAAGGGCCCTAGGGAGGGCGTCCGGGTGGTCCGGCAGGAAGCGCAACCGTGTCTCGGTGCGGGAGAACAGGGTCCTCGAGGCTGCCCGCGAGACTCCGGTCCCGTGTCGGCACGCCTCGTTCCCCGGGCCTCTCCCCTAAGCTGTGGGCATCGGAGTGCGCGCAGCAGGACCGCACCTAAGCCGCCCTCCCTCGGCCTCCCTCGCGGAGGGGGGTCGAGCCGTCCCAGAAAACGCCAGGCGGACGGCTGCCCGACGGCCACTGGACCCCGCTGAGCCTACCCTGGGCAGGGGATCCCCGGAGAGCGGACACCCCGAGAAAGGCAGTGGGACCGCCGGGCGGGTGGGCGGACCCCGACGGGCCGCCCGGCGGAGCCCCTTCGTAGGCTGAGCGTAAAATTGACAAGGTCGAGATCGCTGTGTGCGGGGTGTTTGGGACCGGTCCCTGGACCCCCGGGAGGGTTCGCACACCCCGCGCACGGTATCCCCAGAGAGGGCACACCCGGAGGAAGGCAGCGGGACCACCGGGTGGGTGCGCGAACCCGCACGGGCGGTGCAGCGTGGCCCCGAAGTAGGCTGAGCGTAACATTGACAAGGTCGAGATCGCTGTGTGCGGGGTGTTTGGGACCGGTCCCTAGACCCCCGAGAGGGTTCGCACACCCCGCGCACGGTATCCCCAGAGAGGGCACACCCGGAGGAAGGCAGCGGGACCACCGGGTGGGTGCGCGAACCCGCACGGGCGGTGCAGCGTGGCCCCGAAGTAGGCTGAGCGTAACATTGACAAGGTCGAGATCGCTGTGCGCGGGGTGTTTGGCACCGGTCCCTGGACCCCCGGGAGGCTTCGCACACCCCGCGCATGGTATCCCCGGAGAGGGCACACCCGGAGGAAGGCAGAGGGACCACCGGGTGGGTGCGCGAACCCGCACGGGCGGTGCAGCGTGGCCCCGAAGTAGGCTGAGCGTAACATTGACAAGGTCGAGATCGCTGTGTGCGGGGTGTTTGGGACCGGTCCCTGGACCCCCGAGAGGGTTCGCACACCCCGCGCACGGTATCCCCAGAGAGGGCACACCCGGAGGAAGGCAGCGGGACCACCGGGTGGGTGCGCGAACCCGCACGGGCGGTGCAGCGTGGCCCCGAAGTAGGCTGAGCGTAACATTCACAAGGTCGAGATCGCTGTGCGCGGGGTGTTTGGCACCGGTCCCTGGACCCCCGGGAGGCTTCGCACACCCCGCGCATGGTATCCCCGGAGAGGGCACACCCGGAGGAAGGCAGAGGGACCACCGGGTGGGTGCGCGAACCCGCATGGGCGGTGCAGCGTGGCCCCGAAGTAGGCTGAGCGTAACATTGACAAGGTCGAGATCGCTGTGTGCGGGGTGTTTGGCACCGGTCCCTGGACCCCCGGGAGGCTTCGCACACCCCGCGCATGGTATCCCCAGAGAGGGCACACCCGGAGGAAGGCAGCGGGACCACCGGGTGGGTGCGCGAACCCGCACGGGCGGTGCAGCGTGGCCCCGAAGTAGGCTGAGCGTAACATTGACAAGGTCGAGATCGCTGTGCGCGGGGTGTTTGGCACCGGTCCCTGGACCCCCGGGAGGGTTCGCACACCCCGCGCATGGTATCCCCGGAGAGGGCACACCCGGAGGAAGGCAGAGGGACCACCGGGTGGGTGCGCGAACCCGCACGGGCGGTGCAGCGTGGCCCCGAAGTAGGCTGAGCGTAACATTGACAAGGTCGAGATCGCTGTGCGCGGGGTGTTTGGCACCGGTCCCTGGACCCCCGGGAGGCTTCGCACACCCCGCGCATGGTATCCCCAGAGAGGGCACACCCGGAGGAAGGCAGCGGGACCACCGGGTGGGTGCGCGAACCCGCACGGGCGGTGCAGCGTGGCCCCGAAGTAGGCTGAGCGTAACATTGACAAGGTCGAGATCGCTGTGCGCGGGGTGTTTGGGACCGGTCCCTGGACCTCCGGGAGGGTTCGCACACCCCGCGCATGGTATCCCCGGAGAGGGCACACCCGGAGGAAGGCAGCGGGACCACCGGGTGGGTGCGCGAACCCGCACGGGCGGTGCAGCGTGGCCCCGAAGTAGGCTGAGCGTAACATTGACAAGGTCGAGATCGCTGTGCGCGGGGTGTTTGGCACCGGTCCCTGGACCCCCGGGAGGGTTCGCACACCCCGCGCATGGTATCCCCGGAGAGGGCACACCCGGAGGAAGGCAGAGGGACCACCGGGTGGGTGCGCGAACCCGCACGGGCGGTGCAGCGTGGCCCCGAAGTAGGCTGAGCGTAACATTGACAAGGTCGAGATCGCTGTGTGCGGGGTGTTTGGGACCGGTCCCTGGACCCCCGAGAGGGTTCGCACACCCCGCGCACGGTATCCCCAGAGAGGGCACACCCGGAGGAAGGCAGCGGGACCACCGGGTGGGTGCGCGAACCCGCACGGGCGGTGCAGCGTGGCCCCGAAGTAGGCTGAGCGTAACATTGACAAGGTCGAGATCGCTGTGCGCGGGGTGTTTGGCACCGGTCCCTGGACCCCCGGGAGGCTTCGCACACCCCGCGCATGGTATCCCCAGAGAGGGCACACCCGGAGGAAGGCAGCGGGACCACCGGGTGGGTGCGCGAACCCGCACGGGCGGTGCAGCGTGGCCCCGAAGTAGGCTGAGCGTAACATTGACAAGGTCGAGATCGCTGTGCGCGGGGTGTTTGGGACCGGTCCCTGGACCTCCGGGAGGGTTCGCACACCCCGCGCATGGTATCCCCGGAGAGGGCACACCCGGAGGAAGGCAGCGGGACCACCGGGTGGGTGCGCGAACCCGCACGGGCGGTGCAGCGTGGCCCCGAAGTAGGCTGAGCGTAACATTGACAAGGTCGAGATCGCTGTGTGCGGGGTGTTTGGGACCGGTCCCTGGACCTCCGGGAGGGTTCGCACACCCCGCGCATGGTATCCCCGGAGAGGGCACACCCGGAGGAAGGCAGCGGGACCACCGGGTGGGTGCGCGAACCCGCACGGGCGGTGCAGCGTGGCCCCGAAGTAGGCTGAGCGTAACATTGACAAGGTCGAGATCGCTGTGCGCGGGGTGTTTGGCACCGGTCCCTGGACCCCCGGGAGGGTTCGCACACCCCGCGCATGGTATCCCCGGAGAGGGCACACCCGGAGGAAGGCAGCGGGACCACCGGGTGGGTGCGCGAACCCGCACGGGCGGTGCAGCGTGGCCCCGAAGTAGGCTGAGCGTAACATTGACAAGGTCGAGATCGCTGTGCGCGGGGTGTTTGGCACCGGTCCCTGGACCCCCGGGAGGGTTCGCACACCCCGCGCATGGTATCCCCAGAGAGGGCACACCCGGAGGAAGGCAGCGGGACCACCGGGTGGGTGCGCGAACCCGCACGGGCGGTGCAGCGTGGCCCCGAAGTAGGCTGAGCGTAACATTGACAAGGTCGAGATCGCTGTGCGCGGGGTGTTTGGCACCGGTCCCTGGACCCCCGGGAGGCTTCGCACACCCCGCGCATGGTATCCCCGGAGAGGGCACACCCGGAGGAAGGCAGCGGGACCACCGGGTGGGTGCGCGAACCCGCACGGGCGGTGCAGCGTGGCCCCGAAGTAGGCTGAGCGTAACATTCACAAGGTCGAGATTGCTGTGTGCGGGGTGTTTGGCACCGGTCCCTGGACCCCCGGGAGGGTTCGCCTACCCCGCGCATGGTATCCCCGGAGAGGGCACACCCAGAGGAAGGCAGCGGCACCGGCGGGCGGGTGTGCGGACCCCGGCGGGACGCACGACAGTGCTTCAGGCCGACCTTCTTAGGCTGAGCGACAAAGTCCCGATTGACGTGTGTGTCCCTGTGCCCAGGCAGGGTGCACCGTCCTTGGGCACAGGATCGTCGACGCGGACCCCCCCCGCGGCGGGGAAGGGGAAGCGTCGACATTTGCGACATAGTCGAGCGAGGACGACGTCCGGTCGGCCGAGGGCCCCCGATGCCCCTGGACCCCCCGGGGTGGGCCAGACGGAAAAATGTCAAAGTCTGGTTGTCGGCCAGGGGTAAGTGTGTGTCCCTGTGCCCAGGCAGGGTGCACCAAACCCGGGCGAGGCCTCCGGAAGGGTCCCCTGACAGACTTCCAGGCCTCGGGACTTTTGACATAGAACCAGGGCGGGAGGCGCGGGTCCCTGTACCCAGGCAGGGCGCGCTATCCTTGGGCACAGGATCGTCGACGCGGACCCCCCCGCGGCGGGGAAGGGGAAGCGTCGACATTTGCGACATAGTCGAGCGAGGACGACGTCCGGTCGGCCGAGGGCCCCCGATGCCCCTGGACCCCCCGGGGAGGGCCAGACGGAAAAATGTCAAAGTCTGGTTGTCGGCCAGGGGTAAGTGTGTGTCCCTGTGCCCAGGCAGGGTGCACCAAACCCGGGCGAGGCCTCTGGAAGGGTCCCCTGACAGACTTCCAGGCCTCGGGACTTTTGACAGAGAACCAGGGCGGGAGGCGCGGGTCCCTGTACCCAGGCAGGGCGCGCTATCCTTGGGCACAGGATCGTCGACGCGGACCCCCCCGCGGCGGGGAAGGGGAAGCGTCGACATTTGCGACATAGTCGAGCGAGGACGACGTCCGGTCGGCCGAGGGCCCCCGATGCCCCTGGACCCCCCGGGGAGGGCCAGACGGAAAAATGTCAAAGTCTGGTTGTCGGCCAGGGGTAAGTGTGTGTCCCTGTGCCCAGGCAGGGTGCACCAAACCCGGGCGAGGCCTCTGGAAGGGTCCCCTGACAGACTTCCAGGCCTCGGGACTTTTGACAGAGAACCAGGGCGGGAGGCGCGGGTCCCTGTACCCAGGCAGGGCGCGCTATCCTTGGGCACAGGATCGTCGACGCGGACCCCCCCGCGGCGGGGAAGGGGAAGCGTCGACATATTCGACATAGTCGAGCGAGGATGACGTCCGGTCGGCCGAGGGCCCCCGATGCCCCTGGACCCCCCGGGGTGGGCCAGACGGAAAAATGTCAAAGTCTGGTTGTCGGCCAGGGGTAAGTGTGTGTCCCTGTGCCCAGGCAGGGTGCACCAAACCCGGACGAGGCCTCCGGAAGGGTCCCCTGACAGACTTCCAGGCCTCGGGACTTTTGACAGAGAACCAGGGCGGGAGGCGCGGGTCCCTGTACCCAGGCAGGGCGCGCTATCCTTGGGCACAGGATCGTCGACGCGGACCCCCCCGCGGCGGGGAAGGGGAAGCGTCGACATATTCGACATAGTCGAGCGAGGACGACGTCCGGTCGGCCGAGGGCCCCCGATGCCCCTGGACCCCCCGGGGTGGGCCAGACGGAAAAATGTCAAAGTCTGGTTGTCGGCCAGGGGTAAGTGTGTGTCCCTGTGCCCAGGCAGGGTGCACCAAACCCGGGCGAGGCCTCCGGAAGGGTCCCCTGACAGACTTCCAGGCCTCGTGACTTTTGACAGAGAACCAGGGCGGGAGGCGCGGGTCCCTGTACCAAGGCAGGGCGCGCTATCCTTGGGCACAGGATCGTCGACGCGGACCCCCCCGCGGCGGGGAAGGGGAAGCGTCGACATATTCGACATAGTCGAGCGAGGACGACGTCCGGTCGGCCGAGGGCCCCTGATGCCCCTGGACCCCCCGGGGTGGGCCAGACGGAAAAATGTCAAAGTCTGGTTGTCGGCCAGGGGTAAGTGTGTGTCCCTGTGCCCAGGCAGGGTGCACCAAACCCGGGCGAGGCCTCCGGAAGGGTCCCCTGACAGACTTCCAGGCCTCGGGACTTTTGACAGAGAACCAGGGCGGGAGGCGCGGGTCCCTGTACCCAGGCAGGGCGCGCTATCCTTGGGCACAGGATCGTCGACGCGGACCCCCCCGCGGCGGGGAAGGGGAAGCGTCGACATATTCGACATAGTCGAGCGAGGACGACGTCCGGTCGGCCGAGGGCCCCCGATGCCCCTGGACCCCCCGGGGAGGGCCAGACGGAAAAATGTCAAAGTCTGGTTGTCGGCCAGGGGTAAGTGTGTGTCCCTGTGCCCAGGCAGGGTGCACCAAACCCGGGCGAGGCCTCCGGAAGGGTCCCCTGACAGACTTCCAGGCCTCGAGACTTTTGACAGAGAACCAGGGCGGGAGGCGCGGGTCCCTGTACCCAGGCAGGGCGCGCTATCCTTGGGCACAGGATCGTCGACTTGGACCCCCCCGCGGCGGGGAAGGGGAAGCGTCGACATATTCGACATAGTCGAGCGAGGACGACGTCCGGTCGGCCGGTGCCGACGCGCCGACCCGGACCCCACGGAGTCGAGGGAAAATGTTAAAAGTCTGGTGGTTGGCCCGTGGGAAGTGTGTATCCTTGTGCCCAGGCAGGGTGCACTGAACCTGGGCAAGTCATCTGGAAGGGTCCCCTGACAGACCTCCAGACATGATGATTATCTCAAAACTGAGAACCACTATGAGATCGGATTTGAAAGCCGAATCCAGGCGACAGTTCCATGAGCTGGGCATGTCGGAGTGGTACGCGTTCATAAAAGTGTATCACAGCATCGCGACCGGGTACCTTCGAACGGCCACCTGTGCCAGAGAGCTGGGACGTCGAGCGAGTCGAGCCAGTCTGGCGGGCGGTCCGCCGAGGGTCCCCCGTCCCCCCGGACCCCCAGGGTGGGCCAGACGAAAAATCGTCAAAGTCCGGTTGTCGGCCAGGGGTAAGTGTATGTCCCTGTGCCCAGGCAGGGTGCACCGAACCCGGGCAAGGCCTCCGGAAGGGTCCCCTGACAGACTTCCAGGTCTTGGGACTTTTGACGGAGAACCAGGGCGGGAGGCGCGGGTCCCTGTACCCAGGCAGGGCGCGCTATCCTTGGGCACAGGATCGTCGATGTGGACCCCCCCGCGGCGGGGAGGTGGAAGCGTCGACAGACTCGACATAGTCGAGCGAGTACGGCGGGCGGTCTGCCGAGGGCCCTCGACACCCCTGGACCCCCAGGGTGGGCCATACGAAAAACCGTCAAAGTCCGGTTGTCGGCCAGGGGTAAGTGTGTGTCCCTGTGCCCAGGCAGGGTGCACTGAACCCGGGCGAGGCCTCCGGAAGGGTCCCCTGACAGACTTCCAGGCCTCGGGACTTTTGACGGAGAACCAGGGCGGGAGGCGCGGGTCCCTGTACCCAGGCAGGGCGCGCTATCCTTGGGCACAGGATCGTCGACGTGGACCCCCCGCGGCGGGGAGGCGGAAGCGTCGAGCGAGTCGAGCGAGTACGGCGGGCGGTCCGCCGATGGGCCCCCGGCCCCAGGGGTGGTGCCGACGCGCCCCCCCGGACCTCACGGAGGCGAGAAAAAAAATGTCAAAGTCCCGGTTGTCGGCCAGGGGTAGGTGCGGGTCCCTGTGCCCAGGAAGGTCAACCGAACCCGGGCAAGGCCTCTGCAAAGGTCCCCTGACCGACTTCCAGGCCTGACGATTTTCTCGAAACTGAGAACCGCTATGATATCGGATTTGAAAGCTGAATCCAGGCGACAGTTCCACGAGTTGGGCATGTTGGAGTGGTACGCGTTCATAAAAGTGTATCGCAGCATCGCGACCGGGTACCTTCGAACGGCCACCTGTGCCAGAGAGCTGGGATGTCGAGTGAGTTGAGCGGGTTGAGCCAGGGCGGGAGGCGCGGGTCCCTGTACCCAGGCAGGGCGCGCTGTCCTTGGGCACAAGATCGGTGATGCGGACCCCTGATGAATGTCAAAGTCCCGGTTGTCGGCCAGGGGTAGGTGTGGGTCCCTGTGCCCAGGCAGGGTGCACTGAACCCGGGCAAGGCCTCCGGAAGGGTCCCCTGACAGACTTCCAGGCCTTGGGACCTTTGACGGAGAACCAGGGCGGGAGGCGCGGGTCCCTGTACCCAGGCAGGGCGCGCTATCCTTGGGCACAGGATCGTCGACGTGGACCCCCCGCGGCGGGGAGGCGGAAGCGTCGAGCGAGTACGGCGGGCGGTCCGCCGATGGGCCCCCGGCCCCAGGGGTGGTGCCGACGCGCCCCCCCGGACCTCACGGAGGCGAGAAAAAAATGTCAAAGTCCCGGTTGTCGGCCAGGGGTAGGTGCGGGTCCCTGTGCCCAGGAAGGTCAACCGAACCCGGGCAAGGCCTCTGCAAAGGTCCCCTGACCGACTTCCAGGCCTGACGATTTTCTCGAAACTGAGAACCGCTATGATATCGGATTTGAAAGCTGAATCCAGGCGACAGTTCCACGAGTTGGGCATGTTGGAGTGGTACGCGTTCATAAAAGTGTATCGCAGCATCGCGACCGGGTACCTTCGAACGGCCACCTGTGCCAGAGAGCTGGGATGTCGAGTGAGTTGAGCGGGTTGAGCCAGGGCGGGAGGCGCGGGTCCCTGTACCCAGGCAGGGCGCGCTGTCCTTGGGCACAAGATCGGTGATGCGGACCCCTGATGAATGTCAAAGTCCCGGTTGTCGGCCAGGGGTAGGTGTGGGTCCCTGTGCCCAGGCAGGGTGCACTGAACCCGGGCAAG